>NC_091932.1:22575245-22875245 GCF_041260155.1 Ptychodera flava
ATTCTGGCAAAAATTCTCCAGTGCGTGCTGTTGCTAATGTGTCACCACAGTGCCTTCAATCACGACGCGGTTTGTAAATTATACTTGGTATATACACTCACAGAAAACGACGACGTGAAACATACATCTATATAATTTTGTTGAAAAACTAATAAAACGGCCTCTCCACACATATGTGTTCAGATTTTTTATTCATTGCTTTAGTTGCTTTACATAAAACTATGACATACAAAGTTTTCTTCTTTTAAACATCAGAAGAAAACAGTACTATTGTTGTTGAATTATTGAGAATACATCTCATCAGTCCAGGGGAAAATCAGCAGCAGGGAAACACCATAATAGACCATGGTGTTAATGACTGAATAACTAGCATCTGAAATTTCACTGCTATTGTAAAAAATGAACTTACATTAAATATACCTTGCTGGTGCGTTCGTTGTTGACTTTGTCAAAATTAATCCGGTGATAATCTGGTGACAGCGTCCACAGATTAATAATTTACCCTTGCTTACTTTGGCCAATTAGGCACTCAAACTCATCAGATAATAGATACAGCATGTTGATAAAACGTTAACGCAAGATTGTCAAGGGCAGTGCTAAGTTTAAGACCAAAACACCAAAGGTTGGTAGAATATATCTTTATTAGCAATACAACGAAACACCTACCCACCCCTGGGGACGGACACGTAGGCATCGCCCTGTGGTTTCCCAAGATTTTCATACCTTCTCCTTTTTCATTTACATCTCTATCTTTGCAATGTTGACCAACCCTTGATAAGCCCACGGATTAGTATAATTAGTTGTGTTGACTAATTAATTACAAGATGTGTACATGAGAGATAAACGTCCTTGTAATGGGGTGTAAAATAAATAAAGAGTCAAGATGCAATAGGTTAGGCTATATAGTCATTTATTTTATTTACTACGATCAGTCAGAGCATGAAGAAAAGGAGAGGGACTGACAGTGGCAGAGAAAATTGAAAAAATCAATAATAAGCTTATTAATAGTGTCTGTGCCGCCTGTGCTTTAACCGGTACATCGTCTGACGGCATGTCATAATATTCTACTACTAAAAGCTAATTTACCTGTGTCAGGGTAGCAGAAAAGACGAGGGCGACAGATAAACTTTAAAACCGCGCCCCCAACAAAGAAGCCTTGCACTTTCTTCAAATTATATTACATAGGGCCCAGCCCTTGGTGTCGCGCCAAAGGGCTAGAGTTGAAATGTTATTTGTATTGATTCATTATTAGTAACAGTAAAGGATAAAACAGAATTAATTGTACTACGTTTGTACAACAACTATGCTCAGTTTACACCCTGATGAACACACTTCACGTACACGTGGTCATACCCTCCAGTTATTTAGATTTTAGTTAGATTTTCAGTAATGTGTGAAAATGTTGGACAAAAATTGGCAATTTTTACGGTGATAACTACCTATTGTGTTTAACAAGGAACGTATTGTGCCATCATTATCGTTACAGTAGTAACTACACCGCTCAACTTCCGCTTGCAAGCTGAAACTATAGCGTTCCGTCTAAAAACTGGCAATTTTTGTATCTAATTATTATCTCAGAGGGCGCTTTTCTAAAATTACATCCCAGCATTCTTTGCAAATGTTCTCGTTCACATGCACGACAGTTTTGTCTCTTTTTTATATTCTTGGCGTGATAGTAATACTTTGTATCGATGACAAGTTGGATAATTATATTTATTGGCCAATTAAAGAGATATATTTTACTAATTGCATGTTCCAAAATAATATTTTGTACGTTTCGTATTTGTTTATTTATAAGCACTCACAAAAAACATGGCGGCGCCCATGGAAATGGGTACACTTCCGGTTACTCGCACAGTATATTATGAATCTGCGCATGCGTACTCAGTAAGCCGCTGGAGCAACTATTACACAGCAATTAAAATTCACAGAACGTGAAGGACTTATATATGTTGAAATTTTGTTTGGAATTTTTTACATTAGCAGTGAAATTTTAGATGCTAGTTATTCAGTCCTTAACACCATGGTCTATTATGGTGTTTGCCCTGCTGCTAATTTTCCCCTGGACTGATGAGATGTATTCTCAAGAATTCAACAACAATAGTACTGTTTTCCTCTGGTGTTTAAAAGAAGAAAACTTTGTATGTCATAGTTTTATGTAAAGCAACTAAAGCAATGAATTCAAAATCTGTACACATAATGTGTTAAACGAATGTTAAAAACAGCAACTTATCTGGCGTGAACAGTCAAATATACACAGAATATTTCAGTTTAGTCCGGAAAACCATCACGATTGGAAAATCAAGACTATTTGAATTGTACCTTGTAGAATTGATACCAAAATAGCCCTTTTCGCTACCTTAAGTGTATCGTGGACAATTATAGTAATTATTTTACGATTATTGCTCCACAAACCTGCCAGTGGTGGTCCTACTAATCCACCTATGCCAACACAAAAAGCGGTGAGTCCAATACCGGCAGTCATCAATTCAGGCCCGACGAGATCCCTTGTGAGTTGGCTCCATAAAGTATAACACATTCCTTGAGCAACACCAAGGCAGAAGGCATAAATGGCATAAGATAAATATGCTGTTGCTGCAGAACTAACGATGTTTATCAATCCCACTACAATTAGGTTGATACTGAACAACCTAGCGTTACTCATGTGTGACCGAACTGCATGTGACAGCAGCGGTGCTAATGGTCTCCCTGCAGCTGTACCGATACCGTAGATGGACACTAGAAAAGCAATATCTTCTGAAGTTCCGATATTGTGTGTCTCGGCGCGGAGTAGCAAGTGTGCTGGAGTTCCTATCGTCCCCATTCCTACTGCAACCACATTTGCTACAGCATATCCTACCATGACAGGTCTGCCTCGCAGTAGATAAAAACCAAAGTTTCTAACGATTTTCTTCAAAATGCCCAACTTTGACATTGCGGATCCGTCTCTTCCTTGCTGTTTTGATTGTGATTCGTGTTGCTCTTTGGGCATTCTGTATATCGTAGCGGAGATCAACATATGAGCGTTAATACCAGAAAATAGTATCACAGCACCTTTCCAACCATAGCTGTCAATCAGTAACTGAAGTAACGGCGGGAATGCAAATACCCCTATTGCAGAACCGAGACATACCATTGAGTTAGCGAAGGCGTACCTTCTTTTTATATAGAGGGCAACTATTCCAAATGTTGCTGGCATAATTATAGCATATCCCAAGCCTAGAATTAAATATAAATAGAAAAGGTAGAGATTGCAACGTATCATCACTCTGACAAAGTACAGAAATAATGTATCATTCAACAACACAGAAAAAGCTCAAACATTGCACTCGAATAAAAAATAGCATCAGTGACGTATTAACTTTTTTATTTGCCTTTTATCTCTATAGTAGCATTTTATACTTATGTTGCCAGGCGATAAAACAAAGTTAAAAATCTCTCTTTCATAAGACTGCGACAGGACATGGCTTTCGTGGAGAACATTCAACCTTTAGAAAGCGGTTTCCCTTCAATGTACAGTATCATTCAATTTCAAGTAAACATTTTAACCGAATCTTTTAAACGTCTGAAGTACTCGCACATATTTTGTGCAATTCGTGACGAAATGTTTGTGCTGTCCAAGAGGAAATTAAAATAAATGTTAAAATATTAATGGTCGAAAAATACGGTAAATGGGAAATAAATTTTCTACCGAACTTGTAATTTTTGGAAGCAAGCTGTTCATGTATTTCTCACGCTGTCTCTACTGCCTGACACGAATATGTCGAGTTTTGTTCTGACCCTACTAATGTAGGCTGACGTCAGCAAAGCGCACAAGTGTAACGCAGAAGATATCAGAAGAATGACATCCATTCCAAACTCCCGTAAGAATATATTGCCTTCAAAATAAACGATATTGGACTTTCATATAAATGACAACAAAATGCAAATATCAAAGGACATTCTTAATATGGTAGACTGCACCTTGGGTACAGATATTCGGCCTCCCAATTTTTTTATAATTCTTTTCTGATCTACCAGTTGCGGGGGCCCATGTTATAGCTTTGTGAGTGAATAAATATTCACTCTCAAAATTTTCGAAAGTATAAAAAGCACAATTTAGGTAATTTCTTTCTGCAGCATATATTTCACGGTGACCCCTGATGTTTACAACCACCTCCTGTTGAAAGTATTTTCTGTCTTTGAAAGTACAAAGGGTTTCGATTCAGTCTCCTAAATTCGATCCATACTAATTTATCGGGGGACTGCTTGACGAGCGTTGACCACCTCAAAGCAGGGCAAATACTTAGAGAACGGTTGAATTACGCAAATATGGTAATTCCATACCATCGTTGAATCTGTGATCTGCATTACACTTAATATGTGGGTCAGAAATCAATTTATTAGCATAGTTCCGAAGGGAGAGTAACATCATTTGCATTTTCTCTCGACGTAAAACAGTACATGCCTTGAAATGGAAATACTTATGCTTTTGCTCAAACAAACTCCAAAACGATAATCAGGGGTCACATTGCAAAATTAGGTACTAATGAAACAATTTGCCCTTATATGTACAGGCACTTTAAATTCAAAAAGATCGCAATCCCTAAGTTAACGCTATTGGAAACAATCAAATTATGCTTTTTTTTAAAAGAGCAAGTCGTTCAAAATTCTAATTACGGGAAGAGATGGATAATGAACCCCCACCAATGACATGCCTAAAGAACTGTAAAAGTTTGAGAGTGTGAATATTCCAGCTGTCCGCGAGGCACCTTCTCCCTTAAACTCAATATTATGAACTATTTCATATTTAATCTTATACTGTAATATTCGAAAACTGATGGTACGACGATTGTCAAATACTTTTCTTACTTACCAACAAGGATTCCAAAACTGAAGTACAAGAATTCTACGCTTGGAGCAAAGGCACATAGAAAGAGACCAGTCGACGACATCGCTGTTCCAATTAAGGCTGTCAGTCGATATCCAAGTGCCTCCACATGGACATTTGACAAGGGACCTGAATGGTTTGACACAGGGAAAATGAACACTTCAAATGAAATAGCCACGACTTGTGACTTTCGATATCCGACATGTGAATCACTTATCCTAAGACGCTACAAAGCGAACTCAATGGCTTTAACATTCCCACTTACATCAAACGTGGTCGACTATATTTCTTCTATCCATATAACAATATATTCGAGGACTCATTGGATCATTTCGGCTATGGTTGGTATAAGATCGTCTTTGGGGCACAAGTGAAAAAGGAATGTTAACATAAAGACTTGTGCTGATTATGCTAAAATAATAGTTCTCGCAAAGGCCCGTTCTTCTTACACCGTCAAAAACTCGAACGACTCTATTTTAATGTGTAATGTATAAATCAAACTATCAAATGAATTACTTTGAATGGCTCGCTCTCTTTCTGTGTCTCTGTCTGTCTCATTCTATCTCCTTGTCTCCCTATGTCTCTCTGTCTCTCTCCCCTCTCTTTCTGTCTCTCTCTTTCTCTCTCTGTCTCTGTCTCTGTCTCTCTCTGTCTCTAGCTCTCTCACTGTCTCTCTCTGTCTCTCGGTCTTTGTGTCTCTGTAACAGTGTCTCTGTCTCTCTGTGTCTGTCTCTCTGTGTCTCTGTCTCTGTCTGTCTGTCTGTCTGTCTGTCTGTCTGTCGCTCTCTCTCTCTCTCATATTAATGCACTCCCGTTCAATGTTTGCGATACCAATAATAAATAAACTATGATGTCGATATGTCTGGTTTCAAAAATAACTTATTTAAGATCATTGGCTGTTTCATTTGATGGAACATTATGAAGCTTGTAGGGTTGCTATTTTGCGAACGAAGCCTCTCAGTTAGCGTTGTTAGATATTAGATGGATCGATAGATCGATCGATCGATCGATTGATCGATAGATAGATAGATAGATAGATAGATAGATAGATAGATAGATAGATAGATAGATAGATAGATAGATAGATAGATAGATAGATAGATAGATAGATAGATAGATAGATAGATTGATTGATTGATAGATAGATAGATAGATAGATAGATAGATAGATAGATAGATAGATAGATAGATAGATAGATAGATAGATAGATAGATAGATAGATAGATAGATAGATAGATAGATAGATAGATAGATAGATAGATAGATAGATAGAAATAATAGATAGATAGATAGATAGATAGATAGATAGATAGATAGATAGATAGATAGATAGATAGATAGATAGATAGATAGATAGAAGAGCGAAGAGGGAACCGTTTTCTTTTCGATTGCTTTTAAATTGAAATGAAACGCTTTTTCCGACCTTCCTTTCCGACCTTCCTTGTGTGCAAATTGTCCTTCTTTATTTCTCTATGGAGTCATTTTTTGTATTTTTTGCTTGCGCTTACACGCATGTTAGATGGCTTGTGAAGGAGATCACGCGAACACACAGCCGGTATTATCAGTGATTTCGTTTCTCACGGTATCGGTACCGCAGGAAGGGGTGATCAATAGTAAGGGGAAATCAGTAGACTCACCAAAATTTCTTTAAGAAATTTCAGTACCATGCCAGAAAATGCCAAGACATTTTGACCGGTTGACCTCGCTGTTAATTTTATGCAGGAAATTACAATAACAATGCTTGGTCGAATGACGCAGTGCCTTGAGGGTGGGATCGCCAGTGGTATATGGGGAGGAGTACCTTCCCGATGGTGATAAGTGGTGCACATTACCGTCGCCTAGGTGACTGGCGTAAACGCGTGCCAAAAGACACCTATGGTTGATTTCCTGTTGACCAGTCGGATGGCAGAGTTGCAAATACCTGGACTGAACCATTTGGTTTTTTGTGGTAGTCGGTGGTACTTTTACAATATAAGTAAAGATGCACATATATTAAGTTTAATGTCTTGTTTATGAGCGGCCAGTATTTCCAACAGCATAAATTATGTGCATTTGCCCTTGAAGAAATAAATAATTTTCGAATAAAACATCGCGAATGTAACTACATTCCTTAAGCTCGACGTACACTTAAGTGCCCCAAAGAACCATGAAATCGCCCGACTTTCGATTGAAGAGATGAGTTTTGCCAAACCGCGTATACAGAAAAAGTGGCAGATGACTTTATTTTTAGAATCATAGACAGTATAGCGAGATGTAAAAAAGTTGAACAGGCTCCCCACCTAACTATCCTAAATGTTTTTGTGTCGAGTTTGTGTTTGATTCGTTTCGAAAATGTGTTCCTACATTCTTATCCGATTTTTTGTGTTAATGAAATGTTTGTTTCGTTTTGGATATTTGTAGAGAAGTTTGGATTAGTGTGTACGGTAATGTTTTGTTTGTGTGGGGAAAGCTTACGGCAAGACGCAGCCGGACCTATGTTGTTACAAAAGTTGATAGAGTCGCCCTTTGCCGCTTGCGTTTCGAAACCCGAGTGTGGTTTCTCATCAGTCGCAGTGTAGATTCTTTCCTTAGTTTGTGTTTGTGAAAATTTATGTTAATGCATTTTAGTGGTCTTGCTTTCAGATTAGCGAGGCAAGTATATTAATTTTGGTCACATTGTGAGTCCGTTTGGTGGTTCGGTTTGTTTGTTCTATATTTCTTTACTTCGGTAAATTTTGTTTGACTGGTGTGTCTTTTAGATTTTTGCGGAGGTTTGTGAATTTTTAGGCAATAAGTACCACTGCTGGGTACGGATTTTATGTTTATTGGATCAAGATAATTACAAGTATCCTGGTTGATGTGCTTGTTCTCGTACATTTTAATTAATAGTTCGTTTACTTTGTTTACTGTTTGTTCTGGCCTGTTGAGTATAATACTGAGTGTTACGTAATTGCCTTTCGCATTCGAGTACGTAATCGTTTGTGTTGACAATAACGAAAAACCGACCCTTGACGAAGGGTTATTTTCACAAAATTTGTCCATTGTTTGCAAGCTGGTTTATCGCGATTCTTTTGGCACGCGACATGTTTTGTTTCCTTGTTTGAAAGGGTATCTCTAGAAGTGCGAGTTTAGAAGCTTCAGATAGCTTTCAAGTTTGTTTTTTTTTGGTTGTTCGTGGAGTCCAATTTGACTTTTCTTTGAATTGGTGTTGCGATTGTTTGTGTCTCACGATGTAGCGTAGTCACATTATAAGACTTTATTTGTTGAAATCCTGAGGTGGTTTTATTCTGTTTGGTTTTGTTGGTGTCCGAATGAATTTTAAGGCTTTTGCCTAGTACTATTTTTCGGAGTTTCATAGTTTGAGCGATGATAGGTTGTTGTTGAATTTCATGTTGTTGTCGGCTTTTCTTTGGAAATAGCTGATTTATTTCCACGGCCATGTTTTCTGTTACGTTACTGTGATTGTTTATTTTGTATTTAATCTTGTGTTTCAGTTGTTTGTTATGTGTACGATTTTTGTTATTTCTTTTAAGTGTTTGTGTGTTCTATGTCATTTTATCGTATTTTTTGGTAGTTCTCTTTTTGGAGTATTTGGTGGCCCTGAAAAGGGCCGCTTGGTATGGGTTTTTGTTAGCGCTTGGCGCGTTTGTTTTGGCGATGAGCCTAGCTTTTTTATGCTTCTTTTCGCCGATTCGATGTGCTTGGTGAGTAGGTGTTTGCCGCCTTCTTGTCACTGTGTGTGCGTACATAGACAGTCTGCATAGCCCTTGAATGTGGTCTCGATTTTGATCAAACTTACAATTTAGGAGTATATATCTGATAAATGATTTGTGTGATTACTGTAACTATAGATAGCTACATTCAGGACGGGCAGCGACGGGCAGTAATTAGTAGGCAAAACAGGTGGTTTTCACCATGGGCAGAACTCGGTGCAATTATACTGAACATTAATAGTAAACCTGTCACCTTGAAGGTAATGCTGAAGGTGAAACAAGGACTTAAAACGCACGATGGTACAAACAACACCACAAGTGAAACGTACACATAGAAATACACGCATTCCTACGTTGTGCCCATCCGGGCCACGCGATTAAAATATGACTGATACTGCTGGATAGTGTTAATTGGGTCGGTAAACAGTCAATTAATAGTTTAATTGACTACCTGGGTGATTGGCAGGTCGTGTCCAACGACGCATATGCAAAGCAGGCCAAAAGACAAAAGCCCCCAAAAGTTATTGACAGCTGGCCAGGGGTCACCATGAATACGTAATGAAGCTTCACTACGCAGAAACTGCGTAGTCAAGCCCTTCTTAACCGGTCAAAACGTCTTGGCATTTTCCCTCATGTTCTGATTTTCGAAATGAAGTAAGCCTCCTCAAATGCATGTGCATGGAGCAATATCAATTTGCACATAGTTGAAAATTCGGAGAAAATAATTTCTGAAAAAAGTGAACATACAAACAAATTGCATGCCGGTGCCGTGACCACATGCACATTGTCCATAAGCTATTTAAGATTCATGGACCATGGACTAATAGCAGCGATATCGTTTCCAAGATCAAATTATCAACGCATGACAGACGAAGTCGTATAGAATCGTGTCGCTGGAGTCTGAGCAGGGAATGAGACTGAGATAAGTGAAAGCTGTCCTTTTTTAAGAATAGACGATAGAATATATGTCCTTTCTTTTTGTGTGTTCGAATAGGGGCTACGTAAGATCGTGAATATCATTTGACTTTCCAAGGACACCTCTTGATCCCTTTTAACAGTTTGGCATTGACACATTGGCACCATGTCTGACTGTTTTTACCCGCCTTTGTGCTTTACGAGAAAGTCTGTTCAAAGTTCCCAGCAGCGAAGAAGGGTTAAAATGCCACACGGTCAGTTTTCAACAGCTACAAGTCACAAAACCGATTCAAAAAGGCAACATGCAGCTCCGCTTTCCTCCTCAATGAACGTAATTTTATAAAGACATAACAAATGTACGTACCGAATCCCCACTGGATAAAGGCTTCCAATGACAGAATCCAAGATATTCTTTCCGATGTTTCATCGAAATGTTTTTGTATAGCCACGAAAAGAGGACCCGATGCTTGATAGACTCCAAAAATAAACACAAAACATAAATGGGATGCGAATACAACCGACCAGCCGAGGCATCCGCCGTCCATGTTTACGCGATCTTTCTGTCCACCATTCGTAGTCGACCTAATGACATATTTGCATGATAATCATCAAAAAATAAGCTTACATAAGATATCTGAAGAATGAGTAATTGAAATTCACGCTGACTTTGAAATCACAGCAATCAGGGAGGGGAGGGGAGGAGGAAACGCGATAGGCATGTTAATACTGTTGAGATTCCTTCAAATAAAACCCCCTCCAGTCCACATTAAAAGCAAATACGCGAACGTACCCATCTCTCTCATTACTACTTTACATGTCGTAATTAAAGTATGAAATTCTCGTAATTACGAGATTTATTCTTGTAATTTGATTCTACAACTTTAGAGAGACTGTGAATCATTCTACGTTAAATCTCATAAAGCAAAGCTCATTCTTGCAAATCGAAAACTCGCAATTAGGAGAATTGAAATCTCGACATTATCACGCGAATGTGAAACTCGTATTTCCTGGAATCAGAACCTCGTATTACGAGAATTTAAAATTCTTAATTGTGCGTTGTTTGTAGTAATTGCGAGGTTGTGATTCTCGTAATTACAAGTTACTTCTCTTAAAATCTCGTAATTACGAGAATTATTCTTTTTTTACTTTTTTTTGTTTCCTAACAAAAAATGGCACTAATACGCTTCCGTATCGTAGAAGTGTACAACTTGGCTCTTAAAATTGTCTACGATTATCCTGCGCGCGCAATCACTGTTGGGTTTAGAACGGTGCGTCGCAAGAACGGGACTCTCGCATTATCTCGCTGTGAGCGTGAACGGTGGGAGTGGTGAAAAAGATGCGTGATCATGACGCAACCATTGTGAAAGAAATCGAAAAATGGAACGCAGAGCAATTGACGCTATGCTGTGCTCGGGCCAAAGTGTTAACCCTTGTTGAGATGTAGCTGCTGAAGATGGTTTCTTTTATCGATAGAATCGGTGAGAAAATACGAAAGCGAACTGGATGACAATATAGAAGGTACTGTTACTGGTAAATTTATTATAATAACTTTGCGGAAAACGCCGGACGGGGACGGGAATAGCCTTTCCGATAAATGCCGTGGCATTTCAAAAGCTATCGTGAATTTTATTCAAGGATACACACGACAATTTTTCATTTTCGATTATTTTATTTGGTACCTAGAAAATCATATGTAAGTGCTGCAAAAAAACCCTAGAATTATATAGTATTATAATATCGGAGTCTGAGAGGGTACAAATGTTCAAAAGAGTACGACACACTTCGCCAGCTTTAGCCTACTAACAACGTTCATTCGATTGTAAGTTTGAGTGTAAAAGCTTCCAATTGATCGTCTCTGAATAAGATTCTGGTTTTTCCTGATAAAAATGGTGAAGTACGAACAACATGATGCATTTGATAACATGAGCAACAGCGTCAACATATGCCGAGTATTCTCTCTCTCTCTCTCTCTCTCTCTCTCTCCCTCTCTCTCTCTCTCTCTCTCTCTCTCTCTCTCTCTCTCTCTCTCTCTCTCATAGGTATGTCGGCGTATAGCCGTGACCCTTATACTGCTCGGCTAACGCGACGTAACTTGAGAAACCCAAAGAATACCTCGGCAAATATCCGACATGAGAAAGAAGAAAAAAATCAGCATACGCAGTCAGAGACTGTAGTTTCATCTTCTACAGAGAAGTTTCCTCGCACGATCAGAAGTAGGTGGCTTTAGGACGGTTACTGTGGCTGCTGAGTGTTGCACTGGGTCTGAGACTAGATGCAATTTCGTTCGAATTCATAGTGGAAGCAAATAGCATCAAATTCGAAACTAGCAAACAAAAATATCGTCTATTAACGTATCGACTTACACAGTTTGTGAAGTCACAAAGGCGAAAATTAGATAGAGACAAAATGGAAGTTATGGTTCTTTGTTTTTTGTTGGTTGTTTTTTGGTCTTGGTAACCGTGACCAGCGTAATATCAAAATCAGACAATACATTATCTGCGTATTCGTGACTTCAGCTTGTTAAATAAAGTGGTACGAATGGACACATCAAATTTATTCGTTGTTTGTAATAATGATATTTCTTATTTGTAATTGTTGTCTCTTGTAAACGCACGCAATTACGTCATTTGAACACGTTCACTTCGTCTTAGTTGGGTGGGCATTATTTTTGAAGTGTTGGCATTATTATAGTTCCCTGCGGCACTGACAGCGAGAGTTCATGAAGATACAAACACTGGCTCGCTGTCTTCAAAGCTAACACCCTTTATTTCTTACGTCTCGAAGTCACATACTGACAACGCTTTTCAAATTGCCCTCTGACGAGAAAGGCTACTCTACCAAATTATTACACAAATGAAGATGAATAAGCTCACAAAATGATCACGACAGATTGCATATTTATTTACACCATACTGAGACGAGCTCGTAAAAAATCGGAATAGGTTTACTAATTTTTACTCATCGGCCGTGAGTCGGTCATTTTATTTACGGTATGGCATGGGCGCGGGCGGCAATTATGTCGAATCCCTTTTGCGAGTTGGGTGAGTAGTGATACTGACTCGGGACGTCACATCTTGAATGTGTTGCATATATTGTTTCAGTAACATTGTGTCAATTCTTATTCAATCTATTGTTTTCTCAAACATTTATTTATGTTTCTTTTTATAAATGTATTATTTTTTTTGTTTTATTTGATTGTTTACTTGCTTATTTGTTTGTTTGTTTTTTATCCTAGTTTCCATGTGATGATATCACATAGCCTGTTGTGTTGATGACCGCTAGATCCATTAACCTTTGCGTGAGATAAACTACCTCCGTAAAAGCACGAACATGAATCATTTATTCCTTTTAACGTTAACAGGTGATGTGTTGCCGTCTATGGTGATCTTAAACAATGACATCTCCGCCAGTTCGTCGTCCGACGATTCCTCCGAGTCCAAGTCACGTGATTCGTCCGCTCAGTCCTCAGAACTGGTTGTTGAGAAGCCCGAAGCCGCTTTCAAACTGCAGGAAGATCTACCAGGCGATGACGTGGAAATTGTGGAGTTGAAAGACGACAACGTTTCTGCAAAAGTTACGTGTCACATCCCTCAAGGTAAACAATTGACATGATATGTTAGTACATTCACAATGATGACAACAGCAACAATGCATCCAAAATATCATCATTTCATCGTCATCATCATCATCATCATCATCATCATAACCATCATCTGTGCAGTGAAAGAATTAAATAAATATACTCCATTCAAAAGTTGCTCATCACTCTCGCTTGTATTATTGCTGTTGTTCTTTTATATTTTTTCTGTTTTGGAATTGCGGTTTCTTCCCGGTAAATCATGTCAAAGTGTCATGAATTCTAACCCAAAGATGGCAAGAAACGATACGGCGTCCAGTTACACTATATGAGCACAACCACAGAGGAGCATCCGGCTTTGAAACATAGTATGCTATATAAGCTAAATGCAAAATGGGTGACCCCTTTGTTTACACAAAGAATCAGTTTTTATAGTCCGGTTCCAAGTGCAGCTTGGCGCCGGCTCGTAACTTTTTGAACTGTGCACAAGCATATTTGTCGGCATGGCTGGTACACTGCATATTTCGGCATATATACTTTCAAAATAAGAACAAGACAACAAGTTGCTTCGCCACCCTCTCTTCTAATTTACACCTGCAATTTTGGCGCCAGGCTGATCACAGCCTACGGGCAGAATTTTGTAAAATGAAGAAAAACTAATGTTCTGAAGGCACATTATTAAACATATAATAGTATTCATCGCTATTAAACCTTACATTATATTTTATTCCTTTTTGTAATCTTGTTTACATTGTGCATGACTTAAAAAATCTCGCTTATACTGGATATGATAAAACTGAAGTGAACTAAACCAAGTATAGATTAGCGGGTGTTCATGCAACAAAAGTGACTTGGGAATATGTTATCACAAGTTAATTCTATTGTCCTTTTTATTGTTTCGCTTTATACTCCTCTCAAAATCTGATGGTCGTCCTCTTTCAGGTGTGGAAGACGAATCCCCTAAACCGCCTATCTTACATAATGAATTTATGAAGACGGCAGATGCTAAAGACCCGATTGGTAGGTACTGGCGATTTCCTTAATCCAGCGCGCCTTGATGACGACATCTTCAAATAGGGCGCGGTGCAGTGTCTCATGATACACTTCACTTTCCCTACAAACTTGAGGAATGGCTGCTAACTCAATGACGATGGAGATCTTCTCTCCGGCGCTCTGCGGCGATGAAGTTGAAAAAAGGAGTTGACGTTTTCGATAATTTTGTAAGATGTAAGAAAGGTACATGTTGATGCATAACACCACGCCATTAAAACGAAATGGAGTGAAATTTCAAATCACTTGATTCATTGATATACTCAGTAAATTTTCAGCCACAATCACAAAAATAACTTCTAAAACCATACTTTTCAAATTCAAGGAACAACATTTATTTATTTTTTCTACACGGTAAATAGTTCTCTTCTGCAAGTGTACTATTTAAAAAATACAGTTTAACTTTAAGGCTTCTAAACTCGACGCACGCGATATGCGGCGATGTTGCGAGCCGGGTCTTTATGAAGTTGTCAACAGTAACTCTTGATATTTAAAAAAACCAACATACATTTTGCATTTCCAAGTGATTCTCATGGTAGGAAACGAAACAGTATTTTACAAACAGAAAAAATGATAAATGCATCTGAAATAAGGATGCAGAGTTTCAAAAGAAATAGCTATACTGACGTCGTGGGTCGTACTGGGGTCGTAGGTCGCAGTGCGCCGGAGCGCCCGCACACGACTGAATCTTTCAGTCTATACTGACTCTGACCGTTACGGTACGAGCACACTTTTGATTCCCCTCGAACATGCGAAAAACAGATCGCGAGGCCGAAGACTGACGGAAACGGACTGTTTGGGGTAATGTGCAGGGCCAAGGACGTCTGAGAATAAATTCAAACTAATATTGAAAAGTTAATCATTTTATTGGAGGAGGCAAGATATCAATGTCGTCTGCCTTGTGTCAGAAAACTATCGACGATTTCGAAGTTCAACACTCATCGAATAGTGCTGATCGCAAATGACGTATTTTTTTCTCATCAATATACATATATAAATATTTGTCCTCATTTTCCACATGAAGGACGAAACGTGCTAGTGTTAATCAGTGATATACCGATAGAACATGGTTCCTCCGTGGATAGAACACCGGCGCTTGTGAGCCGCCGCAGAAGCGACGATGAGAGTTTGCGTCACGTGACGTAAGCGCGCCCGACACTTATCATGCTTGGCTGGTACCCGCCTCAGTGACAAGCACAAAGAGGCAGGTAACGGGAAACCGCCATGTATCGAATTACGAAATCTGATTGGTTGAGACATGGGGCGCTGCCATTGGCTGTTCAATTTTACTTTGAAGTAAAGCTAAAATTATCACAGCAAACGTGGCTAGAATTTAACCAAGTATTTAATTACCATTCTTAAAATTTTTGAAATATTGGCAGGTACCAGACTAGACTAAAAAGCACGCGATAAAAAATGACGCACTATGTGCGGGCATGCGCAATTAACAACTTCCGGGAGACCAAAAACTGTCTCATTTCAAAATGGCGGTTTGCCGGTATCTGCGTCTTACTTCGTGCTGCGTCTAGCTAGTCACGTGAGACGCAGTGATCAGCGAATTATCATGCTTATAGAAGTTCTAGAACACAGGGGCATCTGCATTTGCGTGCAGAACCCTTTGCTTCATTTTTGAAAGATGGCAAAGTTAAAGGGAAACGGTCGTCGGAACTGCGCCTGTGCGAGTTTCTTGTTTACAAAAAAATGTATTTCCTGCACGATATCTAGAAGCGGCTCATCATCATAGCTGCAACATTTAAATTATACGATGATAGATTATGATAGACATGCTTTAACTTTCATCAATCACGATCGTACCTTGGATGCAGCGTTTACCTTAGTCGTATGGGTCCCATAAGACCTTTGAGCGCAGTTCCTAAGACTGTATCCCTTTAACGAAACTTTACAGTAACGTTTTCTCTTCTATAATGAGGATCCGATGCAAACAGTACTATGCGGTACTGTGGTATTGGTAGCAGACTGAGCTGTAAGGCGTCTCGGGAAAAGTGACATAATCACGCTGGGATTTAAACCATAAGTTCGCGCACCTATATAATTCAAATAAAGTGACTGTTCACTGGCCGTAGAGTATGGGCTCTGGATAAAGATATTTTAAGATATTCCTCTTCGTCACAGGTGTTGATATCCTCGCAGCCTTGCCACTGCTGAGACTCCCTAGCTAGGTTAAAATTATCCAAGCTTGCAAATGCACGCTTGTTTGTAAATCCTACTCAAAGTAAAAACTTTTGAAGCAGGGTCGTGAATGGGCGTCCGACCGTGCGAGCTAATATGTAACAAGTCTGAGCAAGCGCAGCGTAAGGTCTTGCCATTGATGTTATTATTCCCATCATTGTACAAAGCTGGCGTGTTGGTCACTGTGTTCGTTGTTTATTTTTGACATATCTATATAAAATGCAACAGCAAGTTAAATTGAAACGCCAAGCAATAAATTTGACCAACGAAAATCAATTTAAAATGGCAAATTTATGGTTAGATCAGTTTAGAGTTGTGATAGGGGCCTGGAAAAGTGGATGCCTGATGCCAACAAGTAATTTTATTGCCACTGAACTTGGTGGCGCTCCACAACTTGATTTTGAATTCCCGCATGGTTGGCTGTTCATATAAAAGATCTAGGTAATGCTCGCGAGGGTTGGCTTGTTTTAAAATGGCGACGCAGAGCGTTAAAGTAACATGGCTGTAAAAATAATCTTAAATGATCATTGTAAACTGAATTTCCTATTTCCCTTGTCAGCAAAATCATGAGAAGGATTTGTGGTAGATAACACCTTTTATTTCAAGCGATCCGTGTCAAAGTAGTCAAAATGGCCGCGTCCATGTAAAGAGCTGCGGTGCGCTCTCCATTCCATTCCAAATATTGTACGTTGTCTAAAGTGCTTGCTGCGCGGGCCGGTCTCGCTGCACTCGCTGTTGAGCGTAAATAATAATCATGCTTCGTTTGGTAATTATTTCCCCGCCACGTATATAGATACTAATTTGTCCCCGAGAGGTCTTACATAATATACATGTATCATTATACCCAATACCGTTGCTTGTCGTTTATAACCTATCATTTTCATATAAGTAAAACATATGTTCATATGTGTGAAACATATGAACATATGTGTGACATATGTGTGACATATGTTCTTCATACGAATAAATTTTTGTTTGGGACTCCTGTCGTTTTAATGCGACTGTCGGTTCATTACCACGTCGCACTCATCGCGCTTGTGACAATAGCCGCTACTGACAGAAAGTCAGACAGATTTTGTCGTCTGCTCCTGTGCTCATCGCTGCCAATCGTGGTCCTTTGACAAGTGATTCTGCCTGTTTCATGTCGGCTGTAATCTGTCGCCGTAAATTTCTCTCAAATGCGTATTTTGCATATTAATGGTGGCAGTGTGACATCGTTCGGAATTATCGTCATTTTTATCAAGACGCTCCAATTATGATTTCAGGCGCAAGTGCAAGTTTGGAAACGCGCGATGTCAAAACAGTCGAAGATATTTCCCATGACTCGTCACCCGAAATGCTGTATGCTGGAACTTATGACAATCTAATGGAATACTATCTCCCAGACCCACCATCGAGGCGCCTGGTCACCGAAATACCATGCAACCACATCCTCAATTGTCGTACTGTACGACCTACCCTTCTCAATTACCATCCCCCGCGGAAACATTCAGACAAACCATGTATGTCAAATGTAAACGAAAGTCAACAACGAAGATATGTCGCTAGTAAGTACATTTGTCTTTTAATTTTTGGCCTTGATTTTCTTGTGTATGTTTTGGAAACAGCAGCGTACACACACGCGTCTAGCACGAAATATCGACATTGTATACATCATACAATCTCTGGAATCGAGCTAGTCCCACGGGCGTGAACGCGCCAGAGGTTAACCCTTTCACCACCATGGTTTGTCCCAAATCCATTGTTTTATATGGCAAAGTTGGACCTGTACACAGGGAACTGGAGGTGAAAGGGTTAAAGGGAGGCGCTCGTCGGAATGCGCTCAAAGGTCGCTAGGGACCCCTACGACCGCTGTAAACACCGTATCCAAGGGTACGTTTGCGATTGATGAAAGTTAGAATATGTTTGTCATATTGCACATCCAGCTATGTTGACATGATGCATCAATATATAGTGCATGAAATAATTTTTTTGTAAACAATAAAGTTGCACATGCGCAGTTGCGACGACCGTTCCCTTTAGGAGGTCGGTGCTTTCCTGGACAACTGTTAGACAGGGTGAAGAAATAATAGCTCACTCTGGAACCGTTACATTTATTTTCATGGTGAGTTAGACCTGTGTACAAGGAAAAGCTACTGTTAACTTTTAAATGTAAACCCTTTAACCGACAGCATCCAACCTATAGTGTCTAAGCTAACGAAAGAAAATGGGAAGGGTTTCTCGAAAACATTACACGTCTCCACCAACGATACATGCATGCTGTGAACATGTCAATATTAATTTTAAAATCCAAAAGTACGACCATACACATTTCGTTTGGGCTTTTGCAGAGAAGACATTAATTTCATGTACGACAACAATTCAGATCAACCGTCCATATCACTTTATTTCATTAACTCTCTTTTTCGGGCAATGGACTGTTTATAATCTGATGGAACTTAATCAAACTGCAGAACATAAAATCGAATTCATTTTGTATGTTTTCAGCTGACTGGTGGAATGTCGATACAGTTCGCAATCGTGTGTCTGAGAAATACAGCTCAGCGGGTATTCCGGCAAGAACTTCGTCAATCCTTCATGGAAAACGCCACTTTCCTTTGCTGCACCCACCAATGTGCACCTTGAGTAGACCAATGAGGAAAGCTCATCGAACTGAAGCAAAAATGACTCTCCATACTTGCGGCGTATCGCACGACAACATTGACGGGCCAGTAAAGGTAAAACACGATACCCACACCAGCACCCGCAAGAGAGACAAATCGTCGCGCGCCAGAGAAAGGTCAAGGAATGAAGATCATCGCGACTGCGCGGATCAAGTGTCGGATCCAACATGTCTGCCAAAGCTCAACGAGAAACGAAAATCGAAGAAGACGAAGAAGAAGAAGCGACCGAAAGCTGCGCATCACTCACGACGCAGTTCCATTCCAAGTCTGCCACCAATATTTGATAAAATGCGCGGCCATCAAGGGCGTGATGAAGAGTGACAGTTTGATACTTTAGTCTATGTAAGCTATGTCTCCTGGAAACGGCTGTAATTTCACCAGTGCCGAGTAATGAGAGTGGGTGACTGTTCGTGCATTTAAATAAAAAGTATTAAAATTACCTTGAGAAAACAATCGGCCTACATACTTCTTATGAGCATAAATTAACAGCTAGTCCACTGAAACCAGTGAACGGTAAAATATCGCTTGTAGTGTACAGCTTTGTAATGGTTGTATTGACGTTGATTCCCATCGTATATGGTTGCACTGACAACAACAGAGAGACCCGATATGTGAAGTTGCCTCAATTTTCTTACATACTTAATTCCCAGTCCATCCAATAACTGTGCTTCAATGCTCTCTTTGGTCACTCAGAGAAGGACGCCCAATATCGATGAATATAGGCTATAGCTACGGTGTTCCCATTGACTATCTAAAAAGCAGCACAGCCATACCGTGTCTATTAATATATCATTTTTACTCCATATCTGCACAGAAACCAGTTGAAGTAGAAGCAGCATCAGGGTGAAAAAATATACCGTTGAAAGAACACAACCAATCAAAATAACGGTAAAATAAGGGTGTTGACGAAATGTGAATTTAACACACGCTAAATTTCAATAATGACATCCTGTCTCCGACACTACAAATGAGACAGGCTTATTGTACATCATTAAACCATTTCAAGATTAAAAATAGATAGCGGTTAGGCTTCATAAATAACGATCGCTTTTGTTCAAAGATAACGACGTCGATTCACATCAATCATCAGCAGAAAAGGGAAAATAAGCGAAAAAAAATGCAATTGTAATCTCCGGGTCAAAACTTCGTCTTCCGACAGTACTTCTCGCCTTCTTGAAACAAGTGAAAAATAAATCTGTGTCACAAAACAGCTTTCCTCGATCGACAACAGGCGTCACTGTCATGTTTTATCAAATCGAACCCAAAATTATAAGTCCTGTTAGTATATATGAAACTTGGATTGCCTGCCCTGCCACTCAAACCTCAAAATGAGGATTCACAAAAACTTGAACAGCGAACGGATTTTGCCAAACTTGTTTTCTCTGACATGTCTTATAATATGTTTGTCAACGGTAAACGTGCATTCGACCATCTCATCAAGTCAGCATGTCATAGTGGCACTCTAGGCTGCGTTCAAATAAAAAAAAACGGCTGGGATACGGTTGGCTGGAGGAATTCAGGATGGATTCGAAAATTTAGGAGGTAGTAGAGGAGCTTCAAACTTTTGCTCTTCCTATATGGGGGACCTGAAAATTTTTCGGTTCCCTAACTTGTACTTTTTGCATTTTCCTATTCCAATGAAAAATGAATAGCATTTCGATGTCATCCAATTGTTATAATGTTAGTAAAAACTAAGACAAAATCTAGAACCATTTTGTCACATTTCATGACTTTCACAAAATCTAAATATATATGATTTCTCGTAAAAAACAAAATTGGGCCAAGTAACGGGGCAGAAGCTGCAACTGGTGATGATTTTTGCAATATTTCTATGCAATTTATCAACTACAGTCTCTTGCTGTCTCCCTACAGCATGCTCAAACACACAATATTCAGTTGTCGACAAATCCTCTATATGAAAAAACATGTATTAGGTGATAATTTAATTATAGTCCAGACTGACAGTCATTTGTCAGTGATACAAATGCATGATACACATACGCAGGCTATGATGGCAAGCTGAATATACTGGAGAGTTCAACATGTAACGCAGTTGTATAAAACTGA
Organism: Ptychodera flava; assembly: GCF_041260155.1. Taxonomy (NCBI): domain Eukaryota; kingdom Metazoa; phylum Hemichordata; class Enteropneusta; family Ptychoderidae; genus Ptychodera; species Ptychodera flava. Next base: position 22,596,271 of record NC_091932.1, read on the forward strand.
ACAAAAAATATTGTCAAAATGGTTGAAAGTTTCATTCAGGAAAGTTTGAGCAAAAATTTGTCTTTCGCTTTCCAGGCGCGTACTACCTTAACGGGAAACGGTTGAGTTTAATGTTTACAAACAATGTATTCGTGCACGATATCTTGATGCACCTCATCATCATAGCTGCAGCATTTAAATTATACGATGTAGTTCATGACAGACATGTTTCAACTTTCATCGTTCCCAATCGTACCTTGAATACAGTGTTTACATTGGTCGTATGGGTCCCATACGACATTTGAGCCCAATTCCGACGACTGTATCCCTTTAATGCCCAGTTGGCGTGATACTGCAAATTATTATACAAAGTGTGAGGGCGTTTCCATTTGTTAACGCTAGCTGCGCTGCTAATGAAAATATGGTCAGGTTTGGGCTTTTTAAAGCATGGCTATCATTGGTCAATAGTAAGAGCGCAGTGATTGCGTTGAATTTATTTCCAACTTGAAACTACGTCCAAATTTAGATGTCTTATGCCCAAGGAGTAATGTTATCTCCATAGTTTCCCGAACCAAGCATACTATGTCAACTTTGAAAGAAAAACGAAAATCATTTATTGTTCAGTCATTGCAGTACATGTCAAAGGCCACCATGGTCACCAGTTCAAGTCTGAAAAAAATCATAGACGATAATCGTCATTTCACCACTACACTAAATACCATCATAGAACTGAGAACAGAGACGGAGACGTAAAAGTGAAGCCGTGCAAACAACGTTCGCTGTTTCGTCATCTAATTTTCGAGCTTGCCACTGTACAGACGTGCTGATCAACATACTGTTGTCAGGTGACCGTGCTCATTAATATGCAGTCAAAATTCTAACAAGCTCATACCTGACCCTATTTTGTTAGCAGCGCAGCCAGCGGTAGAAATGGGCCAGGGGACCAGACAACCTTACACAGTAAGGTGACCGTCTGTTTATTATAAATTCCTTTGTGTGTCAATCTATGGTAACACAAAAAAAAAGCTATTTGACAGGCGTTTACGCTGTGCACCGGAATTGTATTTCTTCTGACTTGGTAACCTTTTCTTTTTACTTTAAAAATACGTAGTATTCTTCTTTGGTTGACAGTGTTTCATGATATGAACACATCCTGAAGCCACAGAAAATTTGGTTGGTTTCCTCACAGTCCCTCAAGAGGGACCGTGGTTTCCTGAATAGCAAGCGGTCATGCTGCGGTAGGTGTCAAAGGTCGTCTTCACAGGAGTGCTTTGTCGTTTCGGTTGATAACACCCGGCATTTACCTATGAAAGGTGACCAGGCAGACACAATGGACCGAGTGTAGAACAAAACAGATATTCTTTGCATGTCTTTGTTGGCTAAGATAAAGGCAAAAAGAAAATGAAAGGGAGTGGGTCAATGCCCTTTCACCCTTTGTGTAAGCTGCGCACCACAAGTCGCTTGACCAATTTGAACTCTGACGGCATTGCTTTTTCTTGTTCTGGGCGATAATATAAATTATATTACCATGCCCTGTCCGTCGTATTTTAATTAGTCGAGCTGAACCATGTGACCGACCACAAATACGCAATAATGGTTTGTTTATGTGCCCGTGAATATGAATAATATCGTAAACATCGTAACTTTTCAGCTAAAACGAAAATTGTAATTTTTACAAAGATCATAATCAATCACAAAATAAAATGGAACACTTGTGGGCCAAGTTGAGACCCTTTTTTTTGAAAACATTTCCGATCTTGCAAAATTTTTACAGCGCGCGCACTAATCATTGACAAGTTCTAGGGCTCCCGTTGTCGTTCGCGTGGGAAATTTTCATAAATTCTGACGGTTTTTGAGGTTGTTGATAAGATAATGGAAATAACAGACTCCGTGTTGAACATTAACGGTTATTTATGGGCGCGGGCTCGAGGAAAGCCAAAATTAACGAGCTCGGCAAGCGTCGCCCGTTAATTTTTGGCTTTCCTCTCTCCCTTGCCCATAAATAAACGTTAATGGTCAGCGCGTCGTCCGTTATTTCTATAGTGACAGTTGTTCTCTGCAATAAAAATGTTAATTTACGGAATATGCAGAGAGTACAATGACACCCAGTCCGCGGACAAAATTGACAATTTTGTGCAACGGCGGAACCACCGTTTATGGTCAATAGGTGCTCCTCAACTTGATAGGCAAATATTATGCATACAATTCTATTAATTGGATGTTGAAATACGGTTTCAGCCAGATCGATATGTATAGGTTGGACATTTTGATTCATGGCATCATGCAACGTTTAACTGTGACTGGTTACCTAAATTCACTCTCTCTACGGCACCGCCGCCAACGATAAGCCAAAGCCGGGTTCAGCGAAACCATCAGTCCCCATGGCCATTGCCGACACCAGCATGGAGTCAACCGAGGAGTCTCTTCATTCTCGACACACTCAGAAAGAGACTCAAGATGGCGGCTGCCAGGGTTGGCTCGTCGTACTGGGCTCATTCATCTGCGGCTTGTTTGCATATGGAATCTACCCAGCCATGGGTCCACTCCTCGTTGCAATTCAGAGATATTTCAAGGCGTCATCCGCTGGTACGGCGTGGATACTCTCGTTGATAGTGTTTCTACAGTTTGGAGTTGGTAAGACTGTTGTGTACTCGATTAAATGTTTATCACCTCAAACACTCTCTGCAGTCTGCTGTTATACCGGCAGAAATTAATGTTTTTAGGATATTGTTGCAGAGTATTGAAAGGGCATGTCAAAGGTCACAGTAACAACATGGTTCATGGGCCACTTGTGTAACCCTTTCACGTTACATTCTTTGCTGCCACGGTCCTGAACATACTATTGGCCATGGGTACTTGAGCTCATGTAATAACATAAAGCACATTGCCTTTCGAGAAAGGCTGAACATTGACTTGCGACCTATCAACGTATATACAAGGACATAATGAGTCATAAGCGTGGCCTATTTTTGTGTCTAATTATCATTTGTACTAGTACGTTGTGTATAAATTCACTTTGCATATCAGAGGAAGCTTTAGGCCAGACAAAAGTCAAACTGTGGATCACGGCAGTGATACAAGGTTAAAGCTTGGTCCAAATTTGTCCATTCCCAAATCTTTTACTTCTGCGGGGCAGTTTGCTATTTCATCCGCAGGTGCTAAACTTTGGAATAGTTTACCAATTGATACCAAGTATCCTACTTCAAAACGTCTGTTTACCACAGCCATACGAAAATATCTCCTCCTTGAATGTTGATCATGTCTATGATTGACACTCGTTTTGTGCAAAGTTCATACCAGCCCTTTTCTGATTTTTCATTGTTCATATATGTAGTCTGAGTCGGAGCCAAACGCGATTAGCGAAAAGCTATTTTTGACGCCTACAAAAACAAAAAAACAAAAAACGAGATGGATGAACAGTCTCATATACATTACGTTTACTTTTTTGTACGAAACATACAAGTTTTTGTAGATAACATCGTAGATAAAAAGAACCGACTCATCTAAGTGCCTGGATAGACCACACATGGGAGTGCTAAATTACTTGTCTAGTAGAGACCAAAGTTAATTAGGACAGCACTCTGGCTAACCATAAGACGTACTGATGCCAAGCTGTTTTTATAGACACACAAGAATAAAACAGTGGAGTAAAGTGTCACTTAGACGTCTGTCAAGTTTTACTTCTTAGAAAATGCATGCCCTTCAACTCAATACATGAAAGCCAATATGTTGTGTGGTATCCATGGCTCGGTGTTTTCATTAAAAGTCTTTTTATTAAAACTTGCATATGACAGAATATTAAAAAAAACAGTATTCAAAAGACATTTCCGTCTAGTCTGACATGTGGTAATCGCTGCTTCATTCATTCCTCTCAGAGTCTCACTATGTATCCATGTGTCTCGCAAAAATCCTAATCAGCATTTGTCTGCATTCATTGTATCATGTTTCCTCTACCTGGAATGTTACATAGTAACCGACATCAAACTGTTTAGATATCATCAACATGATAAGTATTTCGGCACCCTGTGTGTTCTATCCAAACACTCAAATGAGTCGCTTCTTTTTATCTACAATGTTATCTACAGAACTTGTGCGGGACGTACAAAAAAGTAAACGTAATGTATGTGAGACTGTTCATCCATCTCGTTTTTTGCTGTATTGCCATTTTTATCTTTTAACAGTCTCAACCTGTACAACATACATACTCTTTAAAGGGACAAAGTCGACCATTTTCATGAATTTCCTTTGTTACGAGATACTACTTTTATTACATGCCTCGAGGTGAATGCGAATCAGTGCATTGATTTGAATAGGAACATCCGGGATGTTAGCGGGCCGTTGAAAGATGTACTGACCGGTTTCCATGGTTACCCGGGCCGGTGAAGCCTTTCGATGTTTTCGACAAAGTAGGCGCTTAACGCTAGATGAAAAATATCCATGCGCGCACTGCTATTTGGACTTTCGTTAAAATCTGTTTGATGCTGGTCGATAATGGTAAAATTGTTTCACAATGCCTTTCTTGTAACTAAATGTCATATAGCATTAACTGTGAAGAGGCATGTAATAAAAATATTATTGCCTGAATACATGGGTTTTTGTGCCCTCGCAGCAGGAGACAATTTGCCCTCCTGGCGTCGGGCAAATTGTCACCTGCTCTCGGGCACATAAACCCATGTATTCAGGCAATAATATATAATATTGTCTGACATGTTGAAAGATACTGAATGAATAGGTGCCATGCATATACTCGACCCCGGTTTTAGACACGTTACATGAAACCATCGCGTAAAATGAATTAATGGTCATGACCATTTATTCATTTTCACGATGGTTTCATTTATCGAGTTTTAAACCAGTGTCGAATATATACATGATCACCCATTCATTCAGTATGTTTCAACATGTCAAACAATGTAAGTGGTACCTCCTGTCAAACAATATTCTCGAAAAATGGCCGACTTTATCCCTTTAAGGGTGATCGAGCCACTAAATTTTTTACCAGCAATTTTCGTTATTTTTCTCTAAGAGTAAGACTTATATGTGAGGATGAGATTACGACAAAAAATCAATGTCACCAGATTAACTTGGCAGCTAGAAGGATTCGAAATACACCCACTTTATCCCATTCGAATGACAGTAATTATGAATCTCCCGTAAGCGTTGCCCAACCCGATATATTTACTTTCAGTTCCTTTCTTGAAATGCTGCACTAATTTTATTTACATGTGAACCACAATGAATAACAAATAAAAGTTTTAGCTATTTTTCCGCTGAAAATGTGCATAGGAATTTAAATTATCACTTCTCAGGCCTTCCAAAACATCAGTTAAAGCTGTTGCAAACTTAAAAGTAATGACCACGCCGTATTCATATTTTGTAGAATTATTTAGATTTCCAATCCAACATTTTTTTTATTTTCACATAATTTGTTGTTCAGATATTGCACATTATATGCATCAAATAAAAATGTGGGGTCACCAGCCTATTTACAATGCTACTTAACATCACCCCTTCCCCATATGTGAAATGGAAAAAATCACAATTAAAAAAATTTGATGAGAAATATATCCTTTTCAAATTATTTTGTTGGGAGTTTTAAATACTCTTTAAATATATCGACATTCAAACATTTAAAACTTACAACTCGACGATAATATAATTATCATTCAGTCATCACCAACAACGCCCGCTTTCATGCTAAAAGCTCTGACAATAAGTTGTATGAAGATAGGTTTCCATCAAAACCACGGTTTAATTTTACAGTAAACAGTCCGGGTTATGTCCATATAGAGGATAGTAGGAAAGAGCCAATGGCGTACCGTATATGTAATGAAATTAAGGCAAGAACCAATCACGTACTGTATGTACAAGTGTCAAAGGTTACGTTGGTTCACTTCGTTCAGATCGCGATATGACTTGACAGATCCACCGATCGAGTGAGACTGTTGGCTACCCGGAAGTATCTTAGCTCCAGTCGATTGGCGACGTTCTACCCTGTCAAAAATTGTAAGATTTCATCAGGAATAGTTTTCTGAGTTTCTTAACCCTTTGCCATATTCGACAAAGAGTTATTGGACGTTTTTCGTTCTCTTTTCCACCTTTTGGTTAACTTCTCGGCGATTGATCCGCCGCGCGTTTTTCTGAGCGAAGGGTCAATCGTACCGGGCAACGCAAGGTGATCGAAAAATCGTGCTCCATCGTGCTCCGATGACCGACTAAAACAGTTGACCCATCTTTGCAAAGCTTGAAAATTCTCCATACTGCAGATGGCAAGGTTAAATTGAAATTTGACCAAAAATAGGCGATATTTGGCGACAAATAACTTACTGTAGATTTACAAGGGTCAAATGCCTATTTCTAGGAGCCGTACCCGGCCAGGAAATCCATCCAAATAAGTAATTTTCAATGTACTAACCACTTGTGTCGGTCACCATCTCGGCCGCACTGAACATTGTGCGTAACGTCTACATCTAAAAACTACCCAGTGCTAAAAATAAAGGGCGAAATCAAGCCGAAAAGTTCCAAACTCGTTGCAATGTACGAGCCAAGGTTTGCAAGGTTAATTATTCATGACGTTGGCGGCGGCAGGTTCGCTGATTGGTCAATCGTAATATCCTCTCTATGGACATAACCCGGACTGGTAATCACGGTCCCGTACAGTGGACGCGCGGCGTCGTAGAGAGCGCGCTCTATTATTTGCAGCTGCGATGACGTAGCAAGTGACTCGATCACCCTTAGAGTTATACTGTCTTCTGTTCCAATTTTGCCACAGTTACCATAGAAAGAAAAAATCTAACCATCACAGATTTTAAGCGGGTGGCCGCTTTTTAAAAACAGCGCCCTCACACGGGCATTCTGAATACCAAGTAACGCTCCTTTGACCATATACGGGCATATTTAGATTACAGGTGAATGTATACCTTTAATACACCTTTTCCCGGTTATCCCACAATGCACTGCAGTGACTTTATCAAACACCGTATATAAGCTCAAAACAGCGAAAACATGCTGATTTGTTTTGTACAACGGATTGTTATAGAAGAATGACACAAATTTGCAACACAAATAATGCCCCGAGTATAATCTAACCATCAGCGACGAAAAACTAGGTCAGGGTGTAATCTGCCATAGAGTTCTATGAGTAACGTACCCTGTGTGAACCCTACGGCTTAAAAGTTATATGAGTAACGTACGCTTTGTATACCCTGGCGCGCACTGCATCATGGGACCGGTAAAAGAACTATTGGCAATAAAAAGATATGAAATGAAATGAAATGAAAGTTTCTAAGTCGGTAAGAACTTTCCTGGCAAAACAAAAGGCGGAGAGCCATTTTTTTTACGTATCGCTTCAATCACGAAAATATATACTTTGACCGCCAACTGGCTACTGTTAATACCAAGCGGACTTTCGAACAAATTGTAGACGAACGATATCCATGTTTCCTTAAATATTGTACAAACACTCAGTTTGTGTAACAGTTGCATGTGATGGCGAAGTATCTATCGGACCTTGCTGGAAGTGCATATATATATATATATATATATATATATATATATATATATATATATATATATATATATATATATATATATATATATATATATATATATATATATGTGTGTGTGTGTGTGTGTGTATGTATATATATATAATATATATATATATGATGAGTTGTTCGTTACTTCTTGCTTGCCCTGCCGGTAACTGATAATTTATGATTTTCGGGCTATTTTCTCTTTTAACTGAAATCAAACTTGTGATATCCTCTTCCTATATCACTAGTACATTAACACAAACTGAGTTGGTTTTACAATGTGGAACACCTGGATGGTGTTGCATTAAAGTTTGTTCAAAAGTCGGCTTGTGATAAACTGCTGAAAACAAAGATCCTTTTGTCATTATGTTTGGATGAAATCGAATACATGCTATGGACAGCGCTGGCAGCTCTTTTTGCTTGATTGTAGCGTGCAACAATATATGGCGTAACGGATCTAGATCTAATATATATTTAAAAATATTATTCTTACTTATTATATAACCCAGAAATCCTCTCTACATCCCATTAAAATACACATCACACAACATCAGCACAATGAAAAAACCGCTGACAATCTCAGAAAAAAAACGTAGCCAATAAACAGAAAACACTATAAAAGTAACCGACAGAGAAGATACAATCCGTGAGATAATACTGAATTTATCCCTCTTTTGAAGTCGTTTGTAATAATACTGAAATTCTCGCTGATTTGTTTTCTGTTGTTTTCATTTTCCAATACGCGTTTACGTAAGGCTGTAAAAACAGCAGCATAAAAGCCTAGGACAGTTTGGGTACCCAGCACATAGCGATTTTCCGTTACAGAAATTTTTTGCTGCTGGGAATTAGAGTCCAAATACAATGTAGATAGAAATCGAACTAATGGAAACGAGGCGACAGTATTCTCGCTCCTTTCAACGATTCTGAAAATTAATTTAAAAATCAGCAAAAGTGGAAGCGTCGATTCCAGAGAACAATTTATTTATTCCGTCTGGCCTTAGCGTAAATATTGATCTCTATACCTTGTGCATTCTCTTCACAGGCCCTATATCCAACGTGTGCGTGAAGAAAATTGGATTTCGAATGACGGTCATGTGTGGAGCAGCGATATCATCATTTGGATTTTTTCTGAGTTACTTTGCGAAAAGTATTTTGTTTTTGTATTTTAGTCTTGGACTTTGTGTAGGTAAGTGCTGACAACGTAGCATTTCAGAGAAAAGTGCACTTTGAGATAAATGCAGTGCATTTGCCATTAATGCCACAGACCGCGTTTGAGACGGACACATTGCACCAACAACACAAACGATAAGCTGCTGAAGTGTTTGATCCTAAGGAATATGTAGCTTCATGACCCCTAACCCATTCATGTGAACCAAATTTTTTTTCAAAGTAAAGGAGAGGGATATATATATATATCTATCACATATATATATATATATATATATATATATATATATATATGTATATACATATATATATATGTATACATATATATATATATATATATATGTACATATAATATGTATAAATATATGTATACATATATATGTATATATATATATATATATATAATATATATATATATATATATATATATATATATCATATACCTATGCTGTGTATCGTGTCTGTACTGAATATGTATACATATATATGTATACATATATATATATATATATATATATATATATATATATATATATATATATATATATATCATATACCTATGCTGTGTATCGTGTCTGTACTGAATTCAGTGACATGATTTTCATGTTGATTTGCATGTCAATAAAGTGATACGCCTTGTTGATTTGCATATGAAAGGAATGATCAGCGCGTCTTTCTTTCATTCAATTGAATATTTGCATATGAAAAAGTGATACGACCTGTTGATTTACATAACAAAGCCTGATACGGCCTGTTGATTTGCATACCGGACTACTTACATGGTGGCGCCCTAATCAAAACAAACCGTGGTGCCCGTCTATGATTTCTACTTTGACTACGATATCATGTCCGATCTCCAAAAGTGGCAGGGTTTTGAAGCATAGAGAAATGCGGGGTAACTAAATAAAACACATGTGTCGATATCGGATTAACTGCTAGTAGTGCTACCAATTTGAACAAATTAAAGAGCAGAGCATCACACCGTACGGGCACTGACAGATCGATGACAGACCAGCTGTTCCGTCCGTGCGCGTGCATAAGCACAGACGCGCAGACGACAAGCAAAATTGCTATGGACATGTCGGAGGACCGGCAAATTCAAAAGCACAACTTTCAAAAATATCATGTATTCATGGTAAATGCGTTCTGGAAAATAATACCAAACACAACACTTGCATGTACCGTACGGATTCGGTAGATATCCTACATGTTGATGACAGAGTTCAAGCACTTCTCTGCTCAACCGTAAAATAATTGTCAATGAGCAGCTGATAGATTACGTCAGACGCTAGTATATCAATCCGCCTTAGCAAGATGACGCAAACAAATGTAGTCCATCAAGAAAAACCACTGTGAAACGTATCATGTTTGAATATACAAGATTTATTCATTCAATAACGTGGGCATAGGTATATGATAAAGAGGTTATCCCTCGATATCACCTCTTGGTAGGGTCGTATTGCTGCTCGTGCGGTTGTGGGCCGCATCACACTCGTCTTCGACTCGTGTGATGCGGCCCACAACCGCACTCGCAGCAATACGACCCCACAAAGAGGTGATATCGAGGGATAACCTCATAATATCACATACATAGACCCAGTTATCCCTATAGTATGACGTCACACTATAGGTATACGGTTTACAGGATTTCCGTATACCCCTTCTTCTGACGTCAGAAGTAGGGGTATACGGTCGGCACTTTTTTCTACTGAAACTGTTTGTAAGCACTTTCGTGCAGATGAAAATTGAGTGGTCCCAAAGGAATTTACTGGAAAATGTGGTAAGGTAATATATAGCGAAATGTCAAAGCTTTAGATAGCGATGATTGTGAAAGTTTGTCTGTTTTTTTCAACTGGGGAAAACAAGAGCGTTCACTGTCGTCTGCTCCCTACGTTTGCTTCTAGCCGTACTGTGCCAGTTCGTCACAAGCCATAAACAGCCGAGTCATCGCTCAAAATCGACAAATTTATCATCGAACAAGAATCAAACATATCATAAGAATATGATGTATCAATATAAACACATCATCCTGTCAGGTGACGGGTTAAATTTTTAGCATCGGCAAAGTGTTGTATTGCTGTTGAACCTCTGCGGTAGGCTGTACTAAAGCGAGAATATTTTCTGTAGGAACGTACTGCAAACGCGGTTTTCGGTAGCTTGTATGTGCCACTTCGTCGACAGCTCGATAGGAGCCGCGACCATACAATGCAGTAAGTGTTTTCATAAGACACAAGTAAAAGTGAGATCGAATGAACGCTACATGGCAAACGTTAAAAGTTTCTTGTTGCGGTTTGTTAACTGTTACTGTTTATGATTTTAGTTTTCATAATTGCGACGAACGGTATACATTTTTCCTCTCAATTTCAAACAGCGCCCAAGGCGCTGAGAATATATGCGAACGTATGATCTTCATGCGGCATCGTACTCCACCAGTCCTCGCGAGTTTCGAGCAATATCATTGTCCTAGGTAATAATTGTATAATTGTTACAAAAATGACCAACAAGAACGATGTGACACAGTTCAATGGTGGTTTTATTCGTATATTATGACCGAAGTCAGGAAGTTGACACGATTTTTAGATCACAGTAAAATGAGTATAAACAACGTGTAATCACAGCTATGAACAGCAAGACAGGGTTAAATTTCGATGCATTTTTTTACATTATTACTTTACCTTCAAACAAAATAATACATCTGAAGATACTATATCATCCTCCTTTCCCATGTCCTCGTTGATAACGGCTATATCCATTCAAGTTTTGCGCTGAAAACCGCTGAAAACAGCGAGAGACTGCTCTGACGCATCAAGAGGAACGTGCGTCCGAATGTGAAACGGAATCAGCTGGAGCCGTACCACTTCATCCGCCACGCTGACATAATAAAGGTCCAAATTACATCGCACGGGAAAGTGAATTTTATTCAAATAAAAAAAGTGGGTCTATGCATGTGATAAATATATAATCTCCCAGTATTTCTCACTCATATGACGTCATCGAAGACTCGTGTTTCTCCAAACATGGCAGTATCCCTCCGAGCCGGTAGGCGAGGAGAGATACTGCGCTATGTTGGGGGAAACTCTAGTCTTCGATGACGTCACACTCGTTAGAAATACTGGGAGATTATATATAAATATATTATGTATGTATGTATGTATGTATGTATGTATGTATGTATGTATGTATGTATGTATGTATGTTTATAAAATGGCTCAAATTCAATATTCAGCAATTATGCGCAATAAATTTCCTTACATATATGAATATATATATGAATATATATATATATATATATATATATATATATATATATATATATATATATATATATATATATATATATATATATATATATATATATATATATATATATATATATATATATATATATATATAATATATCTTCATATTCATATATATAAGCTACAACACATAACTTTAAGGTAGAATACCCTTTAAACTAGTTGCAAAGCATATTTTGTCCCGTTCAGCCATTTGTCATTGAACCTGTATGCATTATAAACATCTTTGTATGTACTTTCAAGATATGTTTTTGACACAAAGGGCCGGTGGTCTATAGTGTGAAAGAAAGAAATATTCGGAAAGTTTAAGCAAAAGTTTAAGTCTTTCACTTTCGAGGCGCATATACTGCCTTAAGAGTAGAGAAAGAAACTGCACTTCAAAGACTGATTAATGAGAGAAACGCATAAAGCAGGCTAGAGAACAGCGCATACTTTAGTCCTGTGTCCATGCCTTTTTATTTCATGTTTGACCACAGCTGTACTTCATCCCCTATTTACATCTGGTCATTGAAACTGTTCACGTGATCTTTGCCAGTCTTCACATATATCAAACTGATATCAAGATGATCCTCAGTAAGTAAGCATTTAAAACGTGCTCTAATTTACAGTGATAATTTATCCCATTCGGGCTTTAGTTTAATTTAATTTCATTCAAATTTAATTAGATTTTTTGTTTCATGTTTAGGGTTTGGATATGGAATGATGCTCACCCCAGGAACTGGGATATTTGCCCTGTTCATAAAGAAACGCTTTGCGGTTGCTAATTATATAGTTGCCCTATCTGGTGGTGTTGGTGTGTTCATATTCCCACCGATGTTGCAGATTTTAATAGATGACTATGGGTGGAGGGGCACCGTTTTGGTATTCTGTGCGATCAATGCCCATCTTGGCATCGCTGCTGCACTGTTCAGATCAAGAAAAACCCTCGCGGAGGACAATAAACACGTAGAGGAGCCTGTCAGCACTGAACGTGGAGACGGTGAATCGCCAACGAGAAATCTTCGACAGTTACTGCTGATTTGCGACTGTGATTTATTTACCAAACACCCAGCTTTTGTCGTCTTTGCAGCATCCTACTTTACTGGAGTTGGAATCGGATTCTTCGGAGCACCATCACACCTTGTTGCCCGTGCTGAAGATCAACAGCTAGGGTCCCCCGATGAAATTGCATTCATTGTGTCATTGTTTGGCATCGCCAGCACTGCCGCCAGACTGTTACTTACCCTCGAAGCGTGTTGTCAAATCAACAAACAAGAAATCTACAACATCTTGTTCGGCATAGCGTTTCTCCTTGCTGGAATAGCAAACATATTGAGCGCGTTTGCAACCTCCTACGCAACATATGCTGCATATGCCATAGTCTTCGGCCTCATGAGTGGCCTTTGGTTCGGTTTATTCGGCGTCGTCCTCAAAGCCTCGCTTAATGCCGAATTATTTGTAGCAGGAGTTGGACTGAGTGGACTGTGTATCGCTGTTGGTGGATTAATTGGACCAATTTGCGCAGGTAGAAGAGTTTGCTTATTATTAGGGATTCAATAATGATGGGGATATGAACGAAGAGGCACTTTTTTGCGCATGCTCCGTTCGGAAAAATGTCCGTATGATGTCATAGGTCAACAGGGGCCAGGGTGCAAAGGGTTAAAGGGTCTTTAATAGTCGGTAGATCATATGCACTTGAAGCTAAAATATCTTATACTAAAGTGGCAGGACTGATAAAAATATGTTGGCACGTTTTACTCAACTAAAGGACGTGTATAGAAGTATCACTGCTTGCTGATTTGGACCATGCCTACACATTTTAACGGGCTGAATGGCGCCCCCACGGAAAAGTACAAAAACACAGTATTTCCTGCACATACATATCTTAATCATACCAGAAAAAAGTATGATGCCATTTACTTGAATTAACAACACACGATTGTCAACATTTTGTTTTTGTGATCTTTATTTTCTCTGTCATATGAATAGTTTTTGAAAATGGCAGGAATCTAAAATGATGTAAAAACGTTTGAATGTACATGTCACTTTCGACACTTAAGACAGTGTTACACACTTTTTCAGTCCTTATTCAAAGAAAACTTTGGGAAAACTGACGATATTTTTAGATCACTTTATTACACGCATATGTTTGCAGCTATTGGGGCTTTAAATGTTTGCAATATCGATAAAAATACAACACATCTTTCTTGTTATTGGATGGAAAATAACTTCTTTTAGACCATTAGCTGTATTGTTTGATGAAATTTGGTGCAGTGTGTCGTTTTGCTATTTATTGCATGTCGACATACCTGGTCTACGACTTACCAACAGAGCCTCAGACAGACAGATAGATAGATAGATAGATAGATAGATAGATAGATAGATAGATAGATAGATAGATAGATAGATAGATAGGTAGATAGATAGATAGATAGACAGAGAGGCATCTGAATATTGTGCTTCATGACCTTGTTCTAAAGTAAGCTACTCTGTACACTCAATTTATATCGATAAAAGTCCTCCTTTGCACAGTTTACGTTTGTTCTAAGTAACGATTGGCTCCGCCTTCGATCAGCACAATTTTACTTGGACGCCATCTATTTTGAACTTTCATGCGATACATGCACAAATGTTATAAGGTCAAATCAGGATAGTTAGATAAATGTTAAAAAATTGTCACCAACGATACTATGACTTTAAACGTGCAATTTATTTCACAGGTTTCATCTATGATGTCACTGGAGATTATAACTACAGTTTCTACTTTTACGGATCTTTCATGATCTTGGAAGTGTGATAATGTTGCTATCGCAGTGTTTCTACATAAGGAGACATCGACTGTCATCGAAGAAAAATGATTCCACGAATTCAAGTCCGCCAATGGTGTACAGTGACGTTGGAACACAAACAGGTGGTGATACACTTTAGGTTTTGCTCCGTAGCAAGGACATAGTGACGATGTATGACGAAACTTTATGCAAAGTTACTGAAAAACTTTGAGACTTCCATACATCACAAACTCTGTTTTTGTTCAATGGCGCCCACTAGACCGCAAGCCGACCCTGAAGCATTGGGAAGACAGGCAAATATCCGAGTGAGCAAGGACATGGTGACGATGTATTCATTTTCCTTTTATGCTTACTGTGTCCAATGGGCAAAGACAAAAAAGAATGAGTAAAAAGTACAACAGAACACGTGAAAGAATAAAAATGTCATTTGAGTAGAAGCCTCCTATGGCAACCCATAGGTTTATTTCCCATAGGAGCGTAGGGGACTGCCTACATGTCCGCCCCTAGGGATGGGTAGGTGTTTTGTTGTATTGCTAATAAAGGGCAGTGCTAAGTTAAGACCAAAATACCAAAGGTTGGTAGAATAAACCTTTATTAGCAATACAACAAAACACCTACCCACCCCTAGGGGCAGACATGTAGGCAGCCCCCTATGGTAGCAGTATAGGCCAACAACAGTAGCCACGAGAGTGCTGTGTCATACGAACCATAACATTGCAATGCATGTACAAGTGAAGTGTCATGTACCGAGTCAAATTCTTTGGAAAAGTCGGTTTTTACAAACACTATTAACTCGATTATTAGATAAAAACTAATGTCTGACTAATTTGTAAATAACATGACGTTACTTTGTCGATGTAGTAGACTTTGTTCAAGTCGGTGAATTGTTAAAAATAAAATCATTTGTAATAGTTTCTCTTGTGTCTCTCCTATTTCATACAAATCTTTTGGAATTCGGTGCCCCGGGCCGGCCAGGTTTTCCTAGCGATTGAACATGTTACCTTTGAGTACGTGAGTTAGTTTCTGCTGGATTCCGGGAGAAACTCCCCTGTATAGCGTTCACCCCACTCATGCATTTCATATGAAAACAGAACACAAAACATCGCGTTCACCTTACTCAAACATTCACAAATCACAGACTTGAACCAAGTCTATCGATGTAGATCTGACAGGGTAAAGGTAGGTCGCTCCTCGAAATTGAAAGACTTCGATTTTTGCCCAAACGTTCTCAAAGAAACTCCAAACCTCTACCTTTGGCAGTGAATGATAAAAATCCGGGGTCACCTTGCAGAAGTTTGCACTAAAGGAGCAAATTATCCAACATTTACCGACACTTGTAATGGTCGCCAACTCCGTGCTTACTCTTTGGCGATAAAGCAAAGTTTCGATTTGTACAAAAATAAGTTGGTGAAAATTCATCTTCTCCATGAGCTTCGGATGAGCCCCCACAAATAGTAAACTGAAAAAATATAGTAGTAGTTTGAGAAGCCGACTATTTGTCCAAGAGGGGCATTCTACCTTAAAGGAATGCTAGTCCTTGATGACGGAACGTTGAACCTGATTGTAAACAGTGTTCGGAGGTCTGTAGCTAAACAGTGGTAACAGTGATATGCTGATAGTATGAGAAATGTTGTCCACAGCCGGATCGAAATATTGGAGAAAGGACATTTAAAAAGTCAAGTCGCTATCTTTTGAACTTTTTTGAATTTTATGAACACATTAAATACTTTGGTAAAAGCCATCAGTTGGCCAAATAATGTTGATGACGTACTTGAAAAATATTCAAAAATACCTCATTGTGCTTTACGCAGGCAGTGTGTTTTGTTTGTGACCTATAGACGACATGAAGTAAGTTCCATCCCAGTGGATTTACTGTAAGACAAATATTGCTACATTGTATGAGAGCGCTTTTGTTATTTATAGGCGCCACACAATACAAATTTTGTTAGTTTTGTCTTCATTCCCATTCAATCTATCTTCCAACAGAAAACACAATACACAATGCTAATCACTTTGTTCATGAGGAGTGTGGCTCACATGCTTTATTCTGGACTAGGGCACTTGAAAAAGATTACCAGCGAAGTGTACCGTTAAAAGACTTACGACAATCTGCACAGAAAAATTACCCCGCGCTAAAAACCAGAGTTAAAAACCCTTTGTTCTAAAATGTTTTCAAAGGAAAAAAGTTCTCTTGAAAAGCGTAGGTAATTTACAATTGAAACAACTTGTCTGGAAAAGCGCAAGTAATTTACAAATTAAGTACGAAAATTAAAAAGAGGATTCATAAAAGGGTGGGGGGGGACTCGGTGTCTCACAGTGCCCTGGCCCGTTGAAGCGTGAGTCTGGACTGGTGCTACCTCGTGTGGCACCCTCACTTCATCCACAGTCACAGCCAATCAACGGCCTAAAATGTTTCCTTCGAAACTTCCCACCAATCACCGATCAAGGCAATCCCGCCAAGATTACAACAGCATTGCAGCTGGTGTCATTCCTTTGCTACAGTTTACATACTTTGTATCTATCATCTGAGATCCACCCCAGCCTACATAGCTACATATCTCTGTGCCGACAAAACAAATTTTAACGCTTACTTCGAACCGCTATAAAATATTATAAATGCCAGCATGACGTCTGATACTGTGTAGCAGTTCATATTCAGGTATGTCATGAATTGACCTTTGTGTCAAGCTGGGGCTTGACCCGCGTTTTTTCTACTAATAATACTGTGTACACAAACGGAATGGAAATTTTCCAAGGTCTACCGTTTTCTGACATCTTTCAATAAGTCTAACAACATCAGTAACTTGTCATTTCCGACAATTTTAGTGAAAAAGGCCAAAAGATAGTGACTTTTTCTTTTTAAACTAGTAATTTTATGCAAATTTTAAAGAATCTCATCAATAATCGATTTTGCAATATATGTACATTGAAGCAATAACCCCCGCCGCGGGTGGGAAACTCCAAAATTTGTGTTCAATTCGTAGTAAAATAAGACGGGACGGGACGGCTGTGGTGTTGACTTAATCAAATGCGCTGATAGGGAAACCCGATAAGCAAGTTGGCAATGTTTGCGGAGCAATCAGTAAAGTGGTATGTAAACAGGTTTGAGATGAGATAAGGACTTGTAGGTAATAAAGAAAGCAGTCAGAGGGTTTAGACTTGAAATCTTTATATGAGATATCACGGTCAAAATGATAAAATAAAATAAACCTTTGCACAAGGAACCCCACCCTACCTATCCCACTCCAGGGGACTGGCTGCTGTCCCCCGTGCCCAAAGGTTATGTGTTATCTGCAGTAAGACACTGTACAAATATAGTGACGTATACGAGAATAAATTGCCTAACAAGATACTATAGAAAACCATAATTTATCTGTATATCGAAATTCGGACTTTGATCTTTGAAAAAAGTGGACTCTTTTGGATAAAGTACATACTCCTTAATTGGCTTCCGCATTAACCCTTTATGCTGGTTGATGGCCCGCTGTAGCACCGCTAAAACAGTATTTTAGCATTAGTTCAAATAAATGTACTAATATAACGAGATTGCATCATGATGGTGGATGAGAGCATTATGGTTCCCATTTGTGTTTAGCTTTCCGAAAGCAGGTCGTTTTCTTAATAAATTTGTTACCTATTTCCCTAGGACGTTATCTCTTTACATGAAATGATGTCATATAGTAGCTTGATTTCTGCATGCGTATTTTCATCGCAGTGTTCTCATGAAAAGGGTTTTGTAAAGGCCAGTAGCTGTAACTGAGCTGTTTGTTTTCACTGTTTTTGTTCTGACTACTACAGTCATTTGTTCAGCTCCCCAACGCATGTAGTTCGTGGACTAGAGGAGGTCTACGTGCACCCCCCAGACAGGATGACGAACCTGTATTTTTCTGAAGCCTTGGGATCCCTAGAATACGAAATGGAATTTTAACAGAAAAAATATAGGGATGCAATAGCTGTTACTGTCATGTTTTGAAGGGTACCGCAAAATCACGATTTTGCGACGCACATGCATTTTCGTCATCTGCTGAGTTTATTTTTAAACATAACCTCACTTGTTTGGCATTAATAGGAAGGCGATTTATTCTTCTTTAAGATGATATATTGTAATATGCAATATCTTCTACAGTTTTTGTGAAATATAACCTAAACTTACCCCATACCCCAAAATTTAAATCGCAAAATACAGTAAATCTCAATCGTACCAATTTTTAGCTAGACTTAATAAAAAATGCAATGCTTTGTATGAAATCTGTTTTATTCGGTAAAGGGACATGCCAGAAATATGAAATAGACTTTTAACAGAAAAAATATTTGGACTCTACAGCTGTAACAGTCATATTTTGAAGAGTATCACAAAATCACAGTGATGCCGACTCGCATGAGTTTATTTAAAGGGAAGTTCACCAAGGATGATTTTTACATATATGCTAGCTTTGTGGTCACTTACCCTGGAAAAGCTATTTTCGCCATTTATAACTTGCACGATTTTTACAAAAACCGATAGAAATAGTACAGGAAGTTGCCCATGTAATTTGAATCATGGGAAAAAAGCGCCAAGCTTGGAGCTTGCATCATGTGATATGGAAGGCACCATTTTCCCATGGGTATGGCATTGTCCACTCACCCATGCTTAAACCAGGCTGTGCGTATTTACATAACTTTTGTTTATACTGAGTATCCTTGTATAAACGATGAATCACTCACAATAAACTGTCCACTGTCAGATTTTGTGTTGCTGTTTACTACTGTATTACTGTGAGTGGACAATGTGGGGGCCATACCCATCCGAAGATGGTCCCTTCCATATCACATGATGCAAGCTCCTAGCTTGGGCTTTTTTCCCATGATTCAAATTACATGGGCATTTTCCTGTACTATTTTTATCATTTTTGTAGAAAATAGGGCGAGTTATAAATGGTGAAAATAGCTTTTCTGGGTAAATGACCACAGAGCTACCACATATGTAAAAATCATCCTTGGTGAACTTCCCCTTTAAAATATGTCTTTCTATAAGTCATCTGCTGAGCTTTTTTTAATATAACCTAACTTGTTAGGTATCATTAGAAAGTTAATGCACTAGTCTTTAAAATGAAACTTTGTAACATCCAATATCTTGTATACTTTCATGAAATATGACCAAAACTACCCCATCCCCTAAAGTTTACATCAAAAATCTCAGTTTTCCTGACTCGCATGCATTTTTGTTAAATGTGTCTTGTTATAAGTCATCTGCTGAGCTTGTCATTAAATATAACCTAGATTTTTAGGTATCGTTAGAAAGGTAATTTACTAGTCTTTGAAATATTAAAACATGCAATTTTTTGTAGAGTTTTCATGAAATATGACAAAAACTTACCCCATACCAAAAGTTTAAATCGAAAATTACGGTCACAGCTAAAGACAAATTCTATCAATATTTTAGCTAGACATAATAAAAAAATCGGGAATGTTTTGTATTGAATCTGTTTTATTTGGTACTGAGTCATATCAGAAATACGAAATGGACTTTTAACAGAAAAAAATATTCGGATTCTATAGCTGTAAAAGTCGTGTTTTGAGGGGTACCGCAAAATCTCTGTATTCCTGACTCGCATGCGTTTTTTTTTTAATGTCTTCTTTTAAGTCATCTGCTGAGCTTGTTATTGATTATAACCTGGCTTGTTAGGTATGATAAGAAAGATAATTGACCAATCTTTAAACTTACACATTGTAATATGCAATTCTTGAGTGATTTTCATGAAATTTGACGAAAACCTACCCCATATCGAAACGTTTACATCGAAAATTACTGCCATAGATAATATCAAATTCTACCAATTTTTTACCTAGACATAAAACATCGGGCAATGTTTTGTATGAAATCTGTTTTATTTGGTACTGGGACATGTCAGAAATATGAAACAGACTTTTAACAGAAAAAATATTGGGATTCTATAGCTGTAACAGTCATATTTTTAAGGGTACCGCAAAATCTCAGTATTCCTGACTCACATGCGTTTTTGTTAAATATGTCTTCCTATAAGTTATCTGCTGAGCTTGTTATTGTATATAACCTGGTTTGTTTGGTATCATTTGAAAGAACATTAACTATTATTTAAAAAAACATGCAATATTTTGTATAGTTTTCATGAAATATGACCAAATTTACCCCACACCCCAAAGTGTATATCCCAACATACAGTTACTGTAGTCAGAGCTAACGTCAAATTCTATCAATATTTTACCTAAACATGAAATACAGGGTAATGTTTTGTATGGAATCTGTTTTATTTGCTATAGAATTATATCAGAAATATGAAGTAGACTTTTAAGAGAAAAATATTAGGATTCTGTAGCTGTAAGAGTCAGATTTTGAAGAGTAACACAAAATCTCAGCATTGCCGACTCGCATACATTTGTGTTAAATCTGGCTTGTTATAAGTCATAGCTATCGTCAAATTCTACCAAGTTTTTACCTACACATAATTAAAAATGCAATGCTTTGTATTAAATCTGTTTTACTTGGTACTGGGACACGTTAGAAATATAAAATAGAGTTTTATCAGAAAAATATCGGGATGTTATAGCTGTAACAGTAATATTTTCAAGGTTACCGCAAAACACAGTACTGCAGACTGGCACCTTTTTGTTAAATTATTCTTCTAGTAAATCATCTGCTGCGCTTATTTTGTAATATAATCTGTCTTATTATGTATCATTTGAAAGGCAATTAATTAGTATTGACAATGACATATTGTAATATGCGATATATTCAATACCTTTCATGGCATCGGACAAAAACTTACCCCATACCCAAAGTTTACATAGGAAATTACAGTTAATCTCAAGTTCTACCAGTTTTTCGCATAGACATTTTACAAATGCAATGCTTTGTATCAAATCTGTTTCATTTGCTACGAGGACATAACAGAAAAATATTGGGATGCAATAGCTGTTACAGTCATGTTTTGATGGATACTGTAAAGTCACGATTTTGTGACCCACGAGCATTTGTCTTCTTGTCAGTAATCTACTTACCCTAACGTATACATAACCTAGCTTGTGGGCAATCATTAGTAGGGCAATTTATTCCTCTTTAAGATGACATATTGTAATATGCAATGTCCTTCATAGTTTTCATGAAATAGGGTCAAACTTTACCCCATACCCCAAAGTTCAAATCGCAAATTACGGCTTATCTTAAATTCTACCATTTTTGCTACACATAATACAAAAGGCAATTCTTGTATGAAATCTGATTTGTTTGTTACAAAAGTATGTCAAAAATATGAAATAAACTTTTAACGGGAAGATAATATGATTTAGTAGCCATTTGGATCAGTTTTGGAGGGGAACCCATATATGGCAAGTGTATGTGTTTCAGCAAATTTGCCATGATACCTCGGTACCCTGCTATATAAGATACAAATTTCATATTTGTGACATACTCTTGTAACGAAAACACAGATGTCATAGATTGCATACAAGCATTGCCTTTTGAATAAAAAGTAAATAAATTGTAAAAAAATTATAGAGTTTCAGATTCGCTGTAATTTGTACACCTTTGGGTATTGAGTAAGCTTTGGTCCTATTTCGTGAAACCTAAACAAAATATTGCATATGTCATTTTAAAGACTAGTAAATTACCTTTCTATTGATACCTAATCACATAGACCCCCTCTAGCCCATGGCCTAATGTTGATATACACAGTATTCCTCTCGTCAACTCAGCCACAGGCAAATATAGACAGACTGGAAACGTGGCATGCCTTTTGTTCCATGGTCGTCTCGGTAGACTATTGGCTTTTCATATTAAAATGAGCTTCAAAGGTGTTAAACTTTTTGGAGGCTTTGTTTGTGGTTGATAATTGCACGAGATTATGCGAAAAATACGACGAGATGGCATCGTACTGCCAGTCGCGTAGCAACCATAGTTACTTTGTGAGCTCTCAGGCCAGAAACACTGCTTCGCGCCAATCAAAACATAACACGCCAGCAGTTTCATAAACATGTCCTTCCTTGACGCACGTGTAAAAGACGGTATGACTGACCGTGAACCATTGAGTAAAACCAGACAGTATCGATCAAAGACTTTCAAATTTGGTTAAAACACACTCATTATATATTCATTAAAATATGAGAGGAATTTTTAAAACGGTAAAACCCACTTTCCTGAAGCTCAAAACACACCAGCACGTCAATTTCGCTCAGCACCACACGACAACAACAACACAAAATTTGCCGAACATACTTTCGCTTAGCAATTGGCGAAAATCAAAAAATTACCGAAGGATGCATGGTCGGCACTCTTCGGAAAAGAGAGGCGAGAGCAACCTGAGGCGAGGCGAACATGGTTGGGTTACGTAACCGCTTCACGCCTTAAGGTAATGTGCACCTCGAAAGTGAAAGACTTAAACTTTTGCTCTAACTTTCCTCAAGGAATCTTTCAATCATTCTCTTTCAAAATCAAGAATAAAAATAGGGGGTCACCGTGCAAATTTTGGTACTAGAGAAACAAATTACCCAAGATTTACCGATATTAGAAATTCAAAATGGCCGCCATCCCTGTGTTAACTCTATGGCGAAAAATAAAAATTTTCAAATTTCGAAAAACTAAGCCGGTGAAAAGTTTCTTTCACCAAGAGCTTTAAAATGAACCCCCACATGTGGTATATCAGAAGAGAACTGTAAAAGTTTGAGAGTCCGAATGTCTGTCCCCGAGGTGCGTTCTACCTTAAACAATACCCGTTGCGAGTTTGTCTATGTTTGTCTGTGACTCAGCCTGTACATGTCTAGACAGTATTGAATATCTGTCAGTACCAGAATTGAAGAGTAATGAATAATAGTGCATTCCCTATGCTATACTGACTGGCAATATAATGGATGTTTCAACATGATTTGCAGAACAGAACAAAAACTTGCAGTTGACAAAAAACAAAACGAAGCAAAACAAGTAAAACAATCCATCAAGGTTACAGCTTCTGGCCCTTTTTACACTCAACGTCAGGCGTCGCCTCAGGGAAATAATTTGTTCGGTGCAAAAGTACACTATACGAATACTCTAGCAATAAAGACATAATGTCAGTGGTTTAACACACGACAATCTGGAGAACTCTTAAAGCGCTTTGTTACACGATTGGTGACATTCGATCAAATAAACTGGACTTACTGCTCCTGTAAAAGTGTTCAGGTATACTTATATCACTATGGGTGCTAACGCGTGTGAGCTTTTATGATAGTATGGAGAAATTATCCATTTAATTAACGGATCAGGATGGTACTATCAACGAGAACGAGTTTTAAACACCACGACATTTTGAATGTCCCAGTAAAACATCCTTTAGAAAAAATTGTAAAACTGAAAAATTGAACCAGTTCGTAATACATAAAATCCACCAACAATGTACAAAATACTTTAAGTCATTAACGAATCGTGTTGTAGGTAAACTTTCTGTCTTTGAAGAAGGAGAAGATTAGGACGAATCGACACAATCTTGAATGTTTGACATTACATTTAGCTAACAGAAAAGTGTCATGTATGCATTTCATATGCAATGACACGCCAGCAGTGTAAATGATCTTATTTAAACTCAAAGGTCGTGAATGTCAACGTTAAAGAAGAAGAGTGAAAATTGTCTAAATCATAAAATTCAGTTTCCTTGCTTTCTTGCCTTGATGGATAAATTGTTCACAATAAACAGTCAACTTCTTTATCGTATGCCATTGCTTCTTCACTTTTGAAACAAAGAAATACACGTGACTTCATGAGGCAGCGCCCTTGATGTGGTTCCCTTCTATACATATACAAATGGACTGTTTACTGTGGACAATCAAAGGGTTTAATGCAGGAATCCCGTGGACAGTTTGTATACAAGACGTCATTTTGTCCGTAAACTAAAATTTACAAACCAAAGAGTAAAGAAATCCGCTCTTCTTGACCACAGTGCACAATTTCCGCTTGCATGGAGAGAATTGTCAAACTCGGCTAAGTACATGTGTATACAAGGTTTACGCAATAATTCCCCTTATAAGAAATGTGTGTGTCGATGACCCACTGTTAATTTTATGTTCAAGAAAAAAAACGATTGTGGTACACTTGTAGGCCCCTAATCTGAGTAGGGACGGTACGTAGAAACTCTAAATGCTGCAAGCGCTTGGCTTGGTACGACAGAGAGGCTCGGCTGTAAGTTTTATGTGAAGCGGAGAAGGCGACACGCCAGGAATTTGTGCGATGACGTCATTAAATTGTATATACCACTTCTGCACTCTGAGGTACGCGGAGACGGCGTTTTGGATATTACTTGGAGACAACTTTTTACACATTACTTGTTAATGTGTAAAGTTATTCTAATTTTTGGCAGCAAAACATTGAATTGCCAGTTGAATATCATAGTGACAGTACAGATATATTCACCAATTTCGACACACTTCTGAGTTCACTTCGACGACGCCCTCATCTGTAGTGATATGTCACATGGTCTTTATATCCTACCAAAGTTCACGCTGTAGCCATAATGGAAGGTACTGAGTCTCCTCGGTCAGAGCAGGCTCAGGAAAAGATCCAAGATGGAGGCTGCCAAGGTTGGCTTGTCGTACTCGGTTCATTTATTTGCGGAATGTTCATGTATGGAGTCTATCCGTCAATGGGTCCACTCCTCGTCGCAGTTCAAAGGTATTTCGAGGCATCCTCCGCCGGTACTGCGTGGATACTCTCGTTGATTGTGTTTCTACAGTTCGGTGTCGGTAAGTGTTATTGTATGTGTAAGAGTGGTGGTAAGGTCACAGACTGATGACCTATTACCTTCGACAACTCAGAGACCTCGTGATGACGACACTTGCTATTTCTTACACTATTACTGATTAAATGTTGCCTTTGTCCACGTGAAAAAGCAGATTTATTTTCTGGCTGATATGCCAGCAGACGTTGAAGTAATTCTTGTACAAGGTTTACAGAGTATCTTGAAGAGGGCATTTGGAGGCCGACGATGCCCTACTTCCATGACAAACAAAGGTTGTGCGACTCGCTTTGCATGCCAATGTTTACTTCAGGCCTGAGGAAGCACATTGACCTTGCATACCAACAGACGCAACTAGCGAAGTATACATACGAATCATACTCCATAACATTATAACGATAAATGCTGAGGGCATACATATGGCAGGAGAATATAAGGGAGAATGTATATTTTCAAGTAATGCACGTTACATTTAAAGGCAGAGCATTTAGTTCATGCTTTCCAAAGTATGACAATAATATAACAATAAACAGGAATAGAAGCCTGCCATGAAAAAGTATAAAGATATACTGATGCATCAAAATGCATTACCATGATATTAATTACCTTCAGTCTCTGTCCAGAAAATGTGTTATTTCTTAGTAATACAGGGCTCGAAATTAGCGGTAGTCCCGCGTCCACAGACTACCAACTTTTCTTTGGGGCTACCAAAATCCGTGAAATGGTAGCCCACATGGACTACCAAAGCCTGAGACCTGGAATTCAGTTAGCACTTGGCATGCCATACCCGGTCCATCACTTTAGGATGAGCTATTACAGCGAAAACGGAGTCAGCGTGGACTCTCTCTAGTGCCGCGGGACAAAATAAACGCAGCCACCGACGTTTTTTACAGACAAAACACACAGACAATGAGGCAAATGTCATGAAATCTTTTTCTATTGGAAAGGCGTGCTGGCGTTACCAGGACTTACTTTATTTAACTTGTTGATTTCGTCATGGATGTGTAAGACAAATATATCCACGTCTTGAACAGAAACATTGAAAAAAGCTAAATTTCAATGTTATCGATTATTTTATCCAACTCAAAACTGAAGCACACAAGGGTTCTCCGTCTTTAGTCATAACAACTGACGCTAAAAGCTGATAGCGTCAATGGAAAAACACACTACGGACCCGACCCTACAGTCGCTGGTGGGCGGGGCGGGGTAGAGGTGTCGGTCAATCAGTCGACGGTGTGCTCGCTGTCGTCGGAATTTCATCTGGACGTTTATAATAGTCGTACAGTGATGAAGATGGCTCGAATAATATACTATATATATTATATAGATAAGGTGTATAATACTGGCATTTCGATGGCAGCAATCTATATTGAGCTGCTTGATGCGGTGTTTGTTCGGTTGATGCTGTCCCAGTTTCGCTGAAGCTACCACCTCCATTGACCAAGGAAGTTTGTGTAGATGCAGACGCAGGAAACGTGACCGCTCCGTTGAAGCTCTTTCTGAACACAATTTGCCGTATTTTTGGTTTTATTCTTCACTCGTCATGAGGAACTTTTTTTGACAATAAGAATGCAAATTGAATCTTATTTTTGATTTGTGGGATTGATTGAATAGGCGGCATGCCTTTGATGAAGTTGAGTTTGGGTGTTCATTCTAATCTGAAAACAACGCCTGTGGCTGCTTTTTTGTTGCGCCGCACAACAGAGAGTCTATGCTGACTCCGTCACGCTGTGGAACTTCGCAACAAAGTTTCAATATCTGAACGGACGTACTTGAATGACAGGCACAGGAACTGATGGCCAATAAAAACGCATGTTCCTTGTATTTGATCATAATGTATCGGTCACAATTATACACGGAAATTATGCCTCCTCCCTACAGAAAGCCCATGGTCTGTTTTAGCACTGCTACAGTATGTCTCAGCGCTGAGAAGGTCGTGTCGTTGTCATAGTGACTATCAAAATGTACATACAACTCTGTGAGTAAAACGGGTTTTCAATAGGTCACCAAACTTTTGAGTATCACTTTCGTCCTAATATACCTGTTTCGTTGGGTATTAAAGGTGTGCAGTATTCACACAAATGACTAGAAAATTCACTTTATAAGCAGAATCTAGAAAAATAGAAAAATAGCCTTTTCTTGTCTGGGTAGCGAAAAAATATCCCTGAACTAAAATATGCATGGGCTACCAGCCATTGTCACTGGGCTACCAACTTCAGAAAATGGTAGCCCTAGTGGATTGCCAGGGGAAAAAGTTAATTTCGAGTCCTGTAATATCGCACATGTATTGGTTTCGTTATCAACACACACTAGTAACAGATAAATTTTTGTAGGACTCCTTCCCCAGTTCGTGTATTTTATTTGTCCGTAATACACAACGTGTACCATTTGTACTCCTTCAAAAAAACACGTGACTGTAATATACAGGCTATTGTCTGGCCAAAGTGCATTTTCTTGTGATGTCATTTTTTTCCCTGATGACAGTGTCTTTAAATTTGTGGGATATCGGATGATTTTATCACCATGTCTATGGAGCATGCATGAGCTCATGTATATTACTTTGAAGTAGTGGTCCCTTGAAAAAAAGGTGCTGCGTCAATAAACAAAATTCTAGTGAGTGGAGTTTGGATAAACTATTTGCCTTAAAACAGCATTGCGCTTATGTAGGAACAATAACAACGCCAGTGCGATATCATAATATAATGGTAAAATAATCTAATGTAATGGTACTACAAGTATCTCACAAGTTGCCAGTCGTAAATTGTCATGTAAATACTATGGGCAGGGTGACAATGTCTGTTTACAAGCAGAAGTTCTGATTGCATCAATTGGTCCTTATTAACACTCAGACGGCCAGCCAGAAAGGTAATAGTGGTGTGTGTTAAAGTGATCAAGATTTGCATTGATGTACAACGCGCCTTCTTTTCTGATCCACCACTTGTGAGGGCTCACTTTCACCGTCTTAATTATTTTGAAAATTGTAAATTTTGTTTCTACTGTTTTTACTACATAGAGTTAACACTTGGATTGCGGCAATTTTGAATTTCAATGACGCAAAATGTTGAGTGATTTCTATCGCTAGTTCCAAACTTTGCACGGTGACCCCTGATTTTTATTGTTGATTCGGTAAGTTTCGTTTAGAAATGTTTGCGCAAAAGATGAAGTCTTTCACTTTCGAGGCGCATACAACCTTAAAGGGAGACAGTCTTCAGAACTGCGCCTGTGCGAGTTTCTTGTTTACAAACAATGTATTTCGTGGACGATATCTAGATGCTCACCATCATAGCTGCAACATTTAAATTATACGATGTAGATCATGACAGACATGTTTTAACTTTCATCTATCACGATCGTGCCTTGGATACAGTGTTTACATTTGTCGTATGGGTCCCATACGACATTTGAGCGTAGTTTTGACGACTGTATCCCTTTAAAAGTTATTCAGAAAAGGAAGAGGAGACTCTAGGTAGCGAATATGTATGTGTTGTCAGTGAAGATTGAAAGATTGAATAGAGCATATTCATTTGCCATGGTCGTGCCTGCCATCAACTGAAGTATTTAAAAAAAAAAACAGCAACAATTCAAATCAGCAAAAGTAGAGGCGACGATCCAGGGGAAGAATTTATCTATTTTATCTGACCTGCAAGTAAACATGTTCTCCATATATTATGCATTATCTTGACAGGCCCTATAGCCAACGTGTTCGTGAAGAAGGTTGGATTTCGGATGACAGTCATGTGTGGAGCAGTGATGTCATCGTCTGGATTTTTTCTGAGTTACTTTGCAAAAAATATTCTGTTTTTGTATTTTAGTCTCGGCATTTTAGTAGGTAAGTGTGACCAGCACAATTCTTCAGTGAAAAGAGTAAACTTTAACATACATATTTATTTCTAGGTCGAATCGATTGAGTTCTCAAACGATAGACTGACTAGAAGACGAACCATCAATTCTTCTGGGGGACGATCAGCAACAGTCTGCTGAGCTAAAATGTCTTCAAAGCGCGAACCTTACTACTTAAGCAATAACTTCATGGCTCAAAACATTTCAAATGATTGTGTAGATTTCTTGAACAAGTCTGCACGTTATGCCTAGTTGAGGAATATACTTCAAATCTTCGAATGCGAACGATTTTGTATTTCATCATTTCCTCCAACTAAAAGAATGTATGACATATGAACCAGAGAAAGGAAAAGATTTCGACTTTAAATTTGTTGATTGGTTTTTTACAATGTTTGTTCTCAATAAAAACGAGCGCGTTCTCCTGTTTTGGTCGGTCAAAAATTCTTACAAAGATCTTTGCTTTCGAAGCAACACAGATCCCAGGCTAAATTTTGATAAATGACACCTACTAATTTCATGACAGATGAATGCTGAGTAAAAATTTAATACAATTATTTGTTTTTTCTTTATTTGTTTGTTTATTCAGAAATCCTACGGATCAAATCCAATTCACAGGTTCCAAAAACAACTCAAAAGAAAACTTTAAGGAAAAACACTGAATAAAGGTGAATAAGCCAACAAAAAATCAAAGAGCAACAAAGTGAAGATCATTTTGGAACAAAAGTCGAAGTAGAATACTAACAGAAAAGCAAAATAAAGCAAACAAATCATCATCGTGAAGAACAGCGAACAAATATAACATTTCAAATGTCAGTCTTCATAAAATTACTAAAAATATGTCATCGGAAACAAATATTGTCGTCGATAATTAATTCACTTTGTTGTCATAATTATAAAATGAAGGCAGAGGTGCGGCTACGTAGTAATACGGCGACAACAGGTGTACGGTGTGGAACTTGACCAGGTTTATTGACTGTGGTGCCGTGCGGGAACGGCCTATCACGGCCGACCCTAGGCCTAGGTGAAAGTGTCTCTCTCGAGACCGTAGGCCTCCGTGAGAGCTGTGTCTCTGTGTAAATCAGAATCTCGAGTGCATCCCCGATAATCACGAAAGTAACCTCAATTTATACATTTACAGTTCTTTGTCGGCTCAATCGTCTTAGAAAGTACAATAAATATAACTTTGAGTTCTAACGACTTTTGAAACGAAACGAAACAATGTAAAAGTTATCAGTTTGTCCACATAAGACTATTGTTTAAGATCCAGGCCGTGAAAGTATGAAAAGCACCCTACCAGCGTCTTTCAATTGTCCAACTTTGTGCACAAGGGCATCTATGAATAATCATAAAAATTCATACTATACGGGCTCCTGAATGGCGCCACCATTTAATTAGAACAAAGAATTGTGAAAATGCATCTTCGTGCCAATTTTGAAAGATATGCGGGACATAATCTCACGCTCATGCGATTTTTAAGCAGGTATATTTACAGCAAATGAGAAAATTATAGAAATGCGACATTGTGATGACTCAAAATATAGTTTCGATAGTTTAGAATTCAAGTTATTCGAAAGAGGCCGGATGAATTTTTTATGACACGAATGAAATCATCGCAAGGTATTTGACACTATTTTACGGGATTGAAAATCCAGATTGGTAAAAGTGTAAGCGGCTATTTCAAGGAACGGGCTGTTGTCATCTTGTCTTGCCTTTATCAATATTCAAAATGAGCATTGGCTGACATAATGTGAGATCAGTCTCATAGTGTTTACATGGTTGTTAGACGCGTTGCAGTCGACTTGGCTTCGGCGTGTTCTGCAGTACAGGTCAAGTTTCAGAAAACTTGGCTAATGGCAAACAGCGTGGATTGACGAAGAAATTGCCACTATATTTTTGATAATGACGTATGAAGGTTTTAGACTTGAAGGCTCGAAATGCAAGAAGTACACTGTTATTAGAAATGTTTTACAATATTCATACGAGTGAGTTTAGATCGCTGTCAATATGTACATGTAACTACATTTGACTGAATTAAATATTATTAAGTTCAATTTTTAGGATGGCTTTAGTGTAAATTATATCCTTATTTCACAGTAATCTGGTACTTAAAGCGTATGTTTTTATAATAATTTTTCACTATAAGCATACTTCTTTTTGCGTTCAAACTACTTGTCATACTTGTAAAGGCCAGGAGTAATTCGTTCGACGCAATGTGCACCCTTTGTATAGCTGAACTATAAATATGTCTCCCAGTGGCTATTTATGAGGGGAGAGTCGTATTCAAGACGTACTATTTTTCAAAATTTCTTACCAAAACGTGTATAATCAGCATACATCTTCTCTTATCGTGATCTTTGTGCAACAGGCTGCAAAGCTTATGTCGCCGATTGCAAATGGTATTGTATGTTAGATCACTTTGATGCTCAAATATTGACAATCAAGGATACATTGTAATTATATACAGTAGGGAAATTGGTAGATATTTTTCCAAAGGGAAAGTGAAGAAGACAAAGATAATATGAAATCCGAACATGTCCAATATTAGAATTACCAAGTAAATTAATGATTTACGATTGTCAATTATATAGTTGCCCTAGCTATGTGGTGTTTCTGTATTATATTAAGTATAATTATTTAACGTAATTTATCAACCCTGCCAACTAAAAACCAGGAATGTTATCACTCATCATTTGAGAAACATATGTATGTAATATATTTAATATCATATGTCATAAAATTGTAGTCGGCAACCATGTGGTTTGTCAACCAAAGGTTTCCAATTTTCCCTCAGAGGTACTTGATATAGCAACCAGAAAAAGCAGAGTTAGTAGGTATGACCGCTTGCCAAAAGTAATGTAATTGTTGAATTTATTAGATATATATTCATATCCAAGGTTGTTGAACAGGTTAGAGAACAGCAGCTATTAATGCCTTTCTTCTAGTCGGACTATATATATATATATATATATTATATATATATATATATATAATATATATAATATATATATATATATATATTTATACATACACTGGGTTTTTTTGGGGTTTTTTTTGGGGGGGTGGTTGTTTTGCACACTTAAGCTTTACTAGGAAATTGTAACTAACACAATTGGAACTATTTTGTGATTATAAGATGAACAGTAAAAGTCACATGTACATTTCTCGCACTTTTTGCCGAGGTAAGTATATGTGTGGCCAATTTTCATATAAGAACCTACATTTCCCTTTGAACTACTCTTCTTCATTCTCATTTTGATTTCTTTTAATTTGTTAACGTTTTGTTTTAGGTCTTGGATATGGAATGGTGTTCACTCCAGGAACTGGGGTATATTCCCTGTTCATAAA
Organism: Ptychodera flava; assembly: GCF_041260155.1. Lineage (NCBI taxonomy): Eukaryota > Metazoa > Hemichordata > Enteropneusta > Ptychoderidae > Ptychodera > Ptychodera flava. The sequence goes on from NC_091932.1 coordinate 22,628,919, forward strand.
GAAACGCTTTACGGTTGCCAATTATATAGTTGCCCTATCTGGTGGTCTTTCTGTATTGATGTTCCCACCGATGTTGCAGATATGCATAGATACCTATGGATGGAGAGGCACAGTGTTAGTGTTTGGTGCAATCAATGCCCATCTTTGCATCGCTGCTGCTTTGTTCAGACCGAGGAGCGCCCAAATGGACGAGAAGGAAGACGCTGATGAGCCTGTCAGCACTGCACATCATGACAATAGAGGACGTAAAGCATCGTCCCGTAATCTTAGACAAATACTGCGCGTGTGCGACTGCTATCACAGGAAAAAATTTGCAAGTTACAATCATAGGGATATATTGAGATATGTTGTGAGATGATGGGAATATATTGTGGAATAATGTACAGACCTTGGCCATTCCCAAGATATTGGTTTTCTGACACCCATGGTATTCCCAACATAATTGTACCCTCCCCAATGTTGGGAAATCCCAAAGATTGGCTATTCACAACATTTATCTTGGGTACTACTAGCGCGTGTATGTTGTGAAACCTTGGGTATTTCATGGGGAAACAATGGTATTATCCAACATTCTCAATGCTTGTGAAATGTTGGGAATCAGGGAAATATCAGTATTGTGAACAGTGCATTGTGGGTATAACTACATCCGACCCAGGTACTTGCACAATAGATATTATTGTGGACATTTAATTTATCATTTCATAAGGCGGCTCATCGAGAGACTTTTGATTCACTGATTTTGAAATACAGGATCCACAGAGACAATACCATTTTACATAAAAAGTATGTAATATGTGTTTCCTGTAACGAGCCTTGAAGAAATAGGTTCCGTAGATGGAACTTTGTTTTTCGTGACCCAGTTAAATACGTAAAAATAATTGTATTTGTGTTCTAAAATTGACCAAATGTCATCTTTCATGTTGGATTGTATGACATAATTAAACTGCATTTGATTTCATATTTTTACTTATTATTGCATAATGTCATGATGGAGAAAAAAACAATTACAGCCCCTAGAAAGTCAGGTAACTGGAAACAGTTTTTTTCTGGACTGTTCACCACAATCATTCAAGAAGCATACACCTTATTCACACACTACATTATTCTGGTACAGATTTAAAAAAAATGTTTATTAAAAAAACAAGAGAACTCTCACATCAACAATGATTCACTAAATAACTAAAAGGACTGCCTCCTTCTTAAAAGCTATTCCATGATTTTAATGTCATCTCTTGACAATGGTCGCTTGTCTGAAATTATGACAAACTTTTTTGCCACGAGAAATTGTGACAAATTTTCAATTAGTCTACATTTCGATGATGGGCTTTCGCCAATCATCATGGATTTGTATTCTAGTTTCAATTGTTTATAATCAATGTCTACTATCCTCTTCTTGCCAAACCACATGCATATTATTGCATGTGCATCTTCTTTGGTAAGCTGAAAAACATAAATTTGAATTATTAATAATCTTATTAGTACATTCCACGTATGGTTCAGATTGTTCCGTCATACTCTAAGGTGTTGTAAGATAAAGTGTATCTAAACATGCCAGAATATTACACCCAGGGAAGATAATCTATCAAAAGGTTGAGAGGGTGGATTACTCTGTAGCAACTTAACAGAACTTTGCAGACCGTGGTTTCATTGTCCCATTTTAGACAAATATGTCTATTTGGAACACAGCTTTTGAACATGAATTCATCATTATTTTGTTGGAGGACAGGTTTGTTAACAATGTGCCTTTAGTCATAGTGATGGTCGGAAGTTGCAGTGTGGCACAGCCTTGACCCACGCATGACTGAATTTTCCAGACTAGAAAATAGTTATGTAGATGATGGCGTTAAAAGTCAACTACACCACTTCCGGTTTTCACACTTGAGGCTAACAATAAAATACGTGCACATAAAATAGAGTAAATCCATGGTTTAAGGTTCCTGTACAAGTAATTGACGCTTTTTATCCAACAATTCATTGGTGGTTAATAAGCTCAGAAACCGCCACTTCCCCAAATTACATATTTTTCTAAAAGCCTAGATATGGGGGAACGATTTGGTTACTACAGTGTCAACATTGCTTGCATGACTGTTTCATGACAGGTTATTTAAATAACCTTACCAAAACTGGTTCTCCCAACGTCTTCTGTTAATGCTGTGAGATATCAGGCTCAATTTCACACAAATGCAAGCTGTTGTGACAAATTCCAGTGTTTCTGGATTTTATTTATCTTGATCAGAGTTTTTGTAGCACAGTGTTCAAGGTGATAGATTCACAGCTCTGGAAGTTGTCACATTATAAAAATCAATCAAGGGTTTAAAAATATTCCAAGACACACTTTGGAAGATTGTGATGACAGTTGGCCTTCATGCAATATGAGCAAGATATCTCAAGGCATTAACCAGTTTTTTGGAAGGTTATTTGAATTACCTGTCCTGTGACAGTTATGTATATAATGGTGACACCTGAGAAACCAAAATGTTCATCAATATCAAGGTTTTAAGCAAATATATAATTTCAGGGGTTCTGAGCTTATTAATCACTAAAGAATTGTTAGATTAAAAGGGTCAATTACTTGTACCGGAACATTAACTGCAATTCTAACCATTTTTTCCCTAACTCAACAATGCCTTCTGAGGTTAGACAAGTAAGCACAGAGGACGTCAGGTGGAACCTCTCATACTGACCATCTCTGCATTAAATAAAATAGTTCATGTATGATTGTATCCTTGCTTGAAAATATAATATAAATCTTTCAACCTACCCTACTGTCATTCCTTTTTTCATCGTCCTCATCTTCCTGTTGAATCAATAAAAGAGAGCACATCACTTACAGAGAAGACTTTGTTTGCCGATTGTATTGAAAAATGCACTACAATGTTACATAGCATCTGACTGGACTGACTTTGTTGGAATTATATAGAAGGAAAATACATACCTCAGTATCACTTTTTGTACAGAAATCCACAATTTCTTTATCTAACTGAAATAAATAACAAAAACTTAAATGAAAAACTTGCAGTAGTAATCTTGCACGTTTTTTAAAGTGTCTCATAACTATATGAAAATTTTTAATGGAGTTACCTACTTCAGTCATCACTTCAATGCAATAAGATCAGCAATTCAATTATCAGAGTTTGCAACAAGTGTAAGAAATTGTTATAATATGATGGTTGTGGCCACTGACGGGGTTACAACCTTGCAAAATGTAAAAAGAAAAGACATGTGACTTGTTAAGCAGTCAACACACTGTATACTCTTGAAGTATACCTTTTCAGTGACGCAAGTGTTTGGTTTTTGTGCTGATCAACTACAAACAAATGTAACATTTATGTGCGTAAAAGACTGTGTTAACAGATGAATGGGAAAATTGTGATAAATTTTTTATCACGGATTTGCTAATGTCACATCCACTATTTGCAGAAATGCTTGAGGCCAATAGTCAGATATGTGCCATTAAAAGTCATTCAAGCCAATGTCTTTTACTGCATTTTTAACCTTACTTCTTTACATCATCTATGAAATTGAGCGTATCATTCCCCTTTAATGATAAAAAAAAATTATATGATACCAGTAAACTGATGGCACAAATGCAGTGATCTGATTGGTCGAGACTTAAAAAGAACCGTGGTATATTCGCGATATACCATGGTTGGCACACGCACGAGATTTTGGCTGGAGCAAGTCCTTTCCTGATGTTCCACACCAGAATTTCAATATACTGTTATGATATAATAGCAATAAATCACACCCAGCGACAGTGTAACACTCGATTTTGACCAGTTCACTTCATATATGCACTCGCTACCATTGTGTATATATGTCGTCAACTGGTAAAAATCTTGTGGTATGCCGTCACTGGGTGTGTTTTATTGCTTCATTATTTTACTCTTAAAAATATTTGTGAAATATCAAAAGGCAGATATCAATGTAAACTATGAATACTATATGAGACTATAATGATATTTGATGAATCTTCATAAAAATAGTGTCAGGGACACTGTGCTCACATTTGTTTGAATTGGTACATTCATTTATACACCAGAAAAAGCAAGAGTGATAACCTGCAACCTGAAAACTTCTTCGAAAACATTTTTTACAAAAAAAATGGGACCAATTATTCAAAAAAAGACAAATATGCAAATTTTGCCACCATTAGAGGAAAACAGACTAAGGTCATCCCTAGGAACATGCATATTGTATTTGAAAGCAATCGGATCAACAGTTTCAGAGAAAATATTTTTTTGACTAAGAACGGAAAAAATTACCCCAAAATACAAATATGCCAATACCACCATGATTTGTTCAAATTGGACTGAGGTTACTTAACCTAGGAATATGCAAATCACATTCCAAAGCATTCAGATAAGTGGTTTCAGAGATAATAATTTTTTGACCAAAAATGGGGAAAATTGTCCCAAAACTACATACATGTAACTTTCATTATGATTAAAAAAAAACCTGACTATGGTCATCCCCAGGAACCTCCATATCAAATTTCAAAGCAATAGGACACGTGGCTTCAAAGAAGATGACTTTTGACCAAGAAACGAAGAAGACACAAATGAATATAACTATATAAGGTCCACCTCACAAACTTGCAAACCGATTTACAAAGCAATCTGACCTGTGCTTCTTGGGTTTTTAATTTTTGATCATTTTTAAATTTCTTAAGCCCGTTTGCATATTTTGGTGATGACAACTTCATTTGAAGAAAATCCCATCTACAGTCCAGAATGCATCAGCACACAAAATATCAACGTGAAATGTGTAGTGGTTTTCAAGTTTTTGCAGTGAAGGACATACATAACATAATACATACAGAGGACAGATGCAGACTAATATTATTAGCTCCCATGGTAGACAAATGTCAGCTAAAAAGTGTAGTATTCAGATAAGTGCTTTGTGAGACTTTAATTCTGTTTTCTGTGTTTTATTTTACTAAATTGGATGTATTTTACTATAGGATATTATTTGAGCAAATTGACATTTCCTACTCAGACTGATATTAAGACAGAACATGCAGCACACACTCAAGATTTTGCAGGGGCCAATCTGATGGTATTACACAGATGAAGAAAAACAATTTACAGGTCATAAGCTTACGTGAATGAGTTGAAGCTAAAACCTACCTGAAGACGCTTCCTTGCCGGCATTTTCTGGACTTTCTGTGTATTTAAGTATTGAAATAACATAAATGCATGTTCTTAGACAGGAACTTCCCCTATAAAAGCTGGACTATTGTAAATCTATGAAAATGTAAAAAGCCACGCTACTGAAAAGGCATGCCGTGTTTAGTCCCAGAATCCCACAACTTTGTCATGGTTTAGGCGTTCATTGTCATTGAATCTTGCATATGATGTCTGTGAATATATGGCAACTAAACTTGAATCGAAAATAAACTGAAAAAAATGTTCTGAGAATGCATATGTTTCAAAATGTGTTCCCTGTGCAACCATTTGACCCCTCTTTGCATGTCACGAAAATTCCCATCGTGATTATTCAAAATTCTCATACGGTCAAAGCAATGCTCTGGTAATTCAAAAGCTCCCATCCAGTGTATGCAAATGGCTTTGTCATCAGTAATCCCCCTATCGTGCACCCACGGTCCTGTAACTTCCCGTTTAATAGCAAAATTAAAGCTCATTCGAAATTAAATTGTTAACATATTTTTCCCGTAATCCAAGTGATAAATATCAATTTCCAATAAACTTCATAGCCAGCATGAAAGTTCTATACTCTTACCTTTTTATTAGCTCTCTTTTTGGTCAAGTTATTACCAGCACTCTGTAAATAACAAACAACGCAAATGTTTTGGTAAACAGCAAAACACCTGAATTATATTCCCTGGTGTTGAACATGCTAAAACACACAACTTTGAGGCAATACCACCTAGCAACTTTAAATATTGCCTGTAAAAATCTCAAAATTTATCATTTTCAATGGACCAGTCAGATGTACACATTAGTGCAAGAGAAACAATTTTACAAAAGATATTTATAATTCATAACCTTCCATCAAAAAGAAAAACCTATTCAAAAGTTTCAAGTACTGGAGTGGTTCACTGCATGTGCAATCAGTATGGAAACAGAAAGGAAAGAGATGACCTATTCTAAGCCTGTCTCTGACTCAACAAATAATCAAAAATCAAGAAATGTGATTTTATAACAAGATGTGGAAATTTAATTGGAAATTTCATTGTGATTGCTTTTGTCTTAATTTATTCCAATGTCTTCTCTGTGCTAACACATACCATATATTGTAAATTATATCATACCAGTATATTGATGGCATAAATACAGCGATCTCATTGGTCGAGATGCGAAAGGAACCGTGGTATATTGGCAATATACCACGGCTGGCACACGCGCGAGCTCTCAGCTTGAGCAAAAATCAATTTTTGATGTTCCATGCCTAAATTTCAATATACTGTTATGATATAATAGCAATAAATCACACCCAGCGACAGTATACCACTCGATTTTGACCAGTTCACTTCGTATATGCACTCACTATCGCTCGTGCATATATGTCGTGAACTGGTCAAAATCTCGTGGTATACCGTCGCTGGGTGTCCTTTATTGCTTAATTATCAATAGTGGCAAAATTACCTTAGTCTTTCTTGTCTTGATAAAAAAATTATTCTGTGCGATGAAGATAAAGAAGGTATGTAAGTTGCTTGCTTTTGTTTCCAATATATTGAAATTGCGAAAAATAACTTCATTATAACAGAAATGCAGTAGTCTTTATCTGCATGATTTACACTGTCATCAGTATTGTTAAACACAGATAGAAACTTGTCCACTTACAGCTTCCTCTTGATAGTTGTCTATTCCTTCTCCTTGAAATTTTTCTGCTAACTCCTTTCTGTTTTTTTCAATGTTTTTCAGTCTTCTTGTTTCATAACTTTCTTGTTCCTAAACAGAAAACACATATGGAAGAACTTGTTCAAACGGTAAACAAAGCTGTCACATATGTCATGATAATTAATAATGCATGGTTGCACAATTGGCCACAACATTTAGGAAGAATCCACTGCATTTGGAATAGATTTTAAAAAGGAACTGCAGTGAAACTTGAAATTCAAATCACAACATGGGTGTTGCCTATTTTGAAAATTGATCATTACTTTAAAATCCTACACTGAATTGTAAAAACCTCTTGGGAAACAGGCAGAACACAACAGCAAAATTTATGATGTTCCATTTACTGCTGATATCTTTTAACTTCCTTCTATAAAATTATAATCAAAGGTTTACAGTGATTATTACTTACACAATTGTCATCGGCACTCTCATCTGATATTGGACTGAGAGGTGTTTTAGTACCAATATTACTTCTCTCTGATATCTCTGTTTCACCTGGGGAAAGATTATCACCTAAATAACTTAGAACACATAATATCCATTTGTAAATAGACTGCAAATGTAACTTTCAATAAACTTTCCCAATTCTTAGAATTTCTGAAAAATGCATAAACTTTTCATGATAGAAGTAAACACATGCATAACTACATGTACACTGAAAAATATTCAGACACTGTAATGAGTATATGCTCACAGCACTGTACATATAAAAGCTTGGACAGGCAGAATTTTCAGACACTGGCACAACACTGGCAGATTCAACTAACTTTAACTTGCAGCCTACAACAGGGATCTGTAGTCCTAAAATCTGTTTGTTGATTTTTTATATTTTGGGTGTTTCATCTCAGATTTAGTAAAATATTATACAACAAAAACTTTCAACCAGGGTTATGATTTGAAATTCTTTAGATGTAATAGTGCCTCAGAATACTTGAGTGTACTAATTAAACATGTATTGACTTACCCTGTAAAACCTAAATATATATAAAGCATTTTGTCTTTGAGTCACATTGTTCATAACAGTGTTTCACAACTGAAGTCAGTATATATTAACACATTAACATGCTTTGAGACAAACATGATAAGAGCACATGAAGTCAGAATTCTATTCCTGAAAATGGCTACCTTTGCTTTCTTTAACAGTGAAATTCTCAGCTTTCTTCTGTTTTTTTTTCTGTTGATATAAAAGGAGAATAAAATATCTCACTAATAATGCATACACAGAGACACATTTGTTGATATCACCACTTTCTGTCCTGTAGCATTTGCTTATTAGAACATGATAGCAAAAGCAATTGGGTTTATTCATGGTCCAATAGACGAAGTCACACAAGATTTTGAATATACATGTAATTTTTACAGGAATATAATCTACACAATGTCTCACATGCCACTCATAGGGTTCCATGTCCACATAATTTGGAAATGCACTGAAGTTTGCTGAATCATGACACATCACTCAATGTGTTCTCTTCAGTTTGTGATTTGGTTATAATGATCTGATAATTTCCTTTTCTATAACGCATGTTAATATGGTCAGAATTATGACATGTTTTTACAATAATGACAACAATGCCTTTGAGGAAATTATATTCAATTCACTGATAAATCTTGTGAGTTTTGCTTACAACATTCATATACAAAAATTTTGACTATGATTTAACAATGAGAATTCTGATTCCTTACCATGCCTATTTGTGCAGGCTACTTTTTCACTTGTTTCATGCATGAGTGGTATTTTCTGCCCTAAAGTTCAATTCAATACAATGAAATGGAAATTAATGACTTAATCTCTGAAAGAAAAGATGCTTTTGCTTACATCTGACAGTGACAGAATTGGTTTTAATAGATATGAAGGTGGTGTCATAGGTACTAATGACTGTTTTTTAAAGTACATTACATGGAGCTGTATCTTTTGATATTTTTCTTAGCATTGTTGGATTCAATTTCAGCATATTTATTTCATGTTCTATGACATGTGATGAAATGCAAATAGTGTTAAGTCAATTTTAATGAAGGACTTGATTCTGTTCGTTAGAAATACCACTGCCATTATTATGAGGCTATATTGAAAGTCAGAACGCGGGCAATTTTTGAAGCATTGGGAGTAAACCAGTACTGTAGGTGACCACAGAACAACAATGCTAAGAAAAATACCAAAGATACAGCTCAATGTAATGTACTTTAAAAAACAGTCATTAGTACCTATGACACCACCTTCATATCTATTAAAACTAATTCTGTCACTGTCGGATATTTGACATTTAATGAAAACCTTTTGTACTTACATCATTGTGGAGAAAACCAGATTAGTTCTGGTATGTGTAGGAAAATTTTGCTCCAACATTAGACTTTTTGTGACACTTCAAGAAAGAATGGATTATGGGTGAATGTTTAAAAATAAGGAATGTACTCTACCTGATTCTGGCCTTTTTGATTCATTGATGTGTGTTTTTATGTATTTCAACACAGTAATATTGTCAAAACAAACAACCTTGTCTCCAAGGGTGAATGTTTTATGCAATGATTCTGCTTCTTTACAGATTTCTTGAATTATATTTTGATTCATTTTTGCTTCACCAATAGATGTCCCAGCACATCGTTTTAGGCCTCGTGATCCTTGGAGCTAAAACAGAAATACAATCAATACACTATGTTAGTATAAAAATTAAATGTGGGCAGATCTGTTCCATCAAAAGTGTACTAATCACTATTATCAAAAGTTTTTCACTTGTGAGTTTAATCATACCTTGATTTGTGAGAAGGGACAAGCAGTTCTTACCCACACCACCTCTTGTTGTTCTTTCTCTTTTGGTTTGATTTTTAAGTACCCATCTCTAAAACTTTTTATGAATTACATTATTCAACAAACCTCATGCCACCTTGTCCGAAGAAGAGAAGCCACAGTTATGTTGAAATTGTTCCAATATAACTGGGCTTCTCTTGCTGTTGAATCGGTCCTGGCTTTTTTATCCAGCTCTTTTCTGGTCATTCTGTTTTCAATATTAGCAGACAAATTGTGAGGTTTTCCTGAAATAAAGAAAAAATGTGGTTTGTCATTTCTTATCAGTACAAGAATACATATCAAAGTTTGGAGCTAAAAGCTGACAATATATCAGGTCAACAGCTTCAAACCAAACAAAATTCAGCATCATAGCCATGCATGTAGTGGGGTGGGGGGGGGGGGGCGGTGTGCTCTGATAGGAAGGTGTACAAGTATGTGCCATGTGGATGATGTGTCACTTTTTCATGGAAAAATCCCTAAACATGGTTCCACTGACTTTTAATCCCCAAAACTTCAAGTGTGCTAGCATAACTGTAAAATATGTAAAAATCCCCATTTAGGTGGTTCGATTTGGAGGAGCACTGTCCCTGAAAATGGGTCTGTTTTGGAGAAAATACATAAGCACATTGTATCATGAGGTTACCTCCGTGGAAAATTATTCAAAGTACCCCCTCCCTCCCCCGACATGTACCATACTTTGTCCATGTAACTAAACTACTAGTAAGTATGCGAGTTAATTCAATACTTGTCCGCACAATGTTTGGTGTAATCACCGGATACCAGCAATTTAATCATAGTGTAGTTGAGCCTTCCACTGTCTATGATTTAATTACCCATGTGCCATTGCATCACTTTGCCTAATTAGACATTTACCGCGTTTTTAGTTAATGTAAACATTTAAACAAAGATAGTTGTCTGTTGAGCATGATATAAAATAGGCAAAATTTAATGAATATTACCTTTCGACACGAAGAATACTCGGTACTTCCGTCCACTATCGACACAACCATCGTGGTCAACGAAATCGTCCCAGTCGGGGTCAAATACTAAAACTCTCTCCATTTTGGTAGAGTCACAGACAAGCTTTTCATCCACCTGCCTTACTGCACTTATCATCTCGCCAGAAGTTGAGCCATTGAGCGTTAATGGCCTGACAAAAACGCTGTGGCCATCTAAATACGCATTTACGAGTATTTTGACGTCGGTTTCACTTGATGTAGACATCGTTGTTGTGCCAATGAAATGGATACACGCCGAGAAGAAGTCCAGAAAGTGAATGAACCTCCGGAAACAACGAGAGCTCAGCTGTATGATAAACATAATTTCAAAGTAAGCGCGTCGCGCCTCTGTTTGTTCATCTTCTTACATACTGCATATCTGACCTTTATCAGCTGTTCACCGTACCCTCCGTCAACGATAAAACCTTATGGATATGTGTAAAATTAAACGAGATCTGTCAGACATAGATTTTCTGGACAAGATATTTATAGTAAGTAATATTTTAAAAGCCTTATGATGAAAAATCACGTGAAAAGGTCAAAACAGGGCCACGTTACGTGTCACCAAAATAATTGAACAAGGGGCGAGACTAGCCTACATGACCTATGAACCCGTGGAAACTTTCCATACTTGGATAATCACTGATAACACAGGAACCATGTGATTGGCTACAAAGTAAGCATTCCCGAGATGCACGCTGGACTCAGCTTTACTGGACTCAAGAAGAAGGTACTTCACAGCTTGCCGATGCAATAAAAGCGCAGGTAAATGAAATGATTTAAACATATTTCGTCCACAATATGATTGTTTCAGTCAAGCATGCCGCGCCTAGCTCGTCTTATATGCCAACACTAATGTATACAGGCGCTAGGTGTAAGCTTATTACGTGTTAACTCATTTCTTTGTTCATTCGCATACTGAATCATGTGCGTGAGATCGTGCTGTTATCAGTTCCTCTAACATTTCATGTTTCCGATTATTTCAGAACAACAGGAGTGAAATTCGGCCGTTGATTTTTGTTGTGTGAAAACGGATATATATCCCATTTTCAAAAACTCACATACAGGCTGCGGACACTATTCTCTACTTCCAGCAAGGTCACTGTCCCTTCTTATATAATAGTTTGGTAAGTACACGCGCGCTTGATAGAAAGATAACATTAAGTGCCAAGGTCATTGCCATTCTTGACTGAATGTATGAGGCATTGACCCCGCCGATTGCGAACCTTTCCCTTTTTAACAAACATTTTAGCACTTTATTCTCCAGAGATCACATAATGATGTTCTATTGTCTGTGGTTGTACAGTTCTTTTTCATATATTCTGCATTGTACACATAGGGAGCAAATTAAATCTGAAGAATTCAATATAAAGTTTAACTATTTCACTTTCTCACTACCCACAATTTAAGGAAGAGTTAGACTTTTTATTTCTGTGTCTGCAATTCACACTTCAACAACATTCTCTTGAAGGGCTGTATCATTCTATATAGCTCTGTTTCACCTCAGCGGAAAGTAGTGTGTTACAAAGTAGCTGTCACAAAGCAGCAAACAGAAAAGCCTTTACTGTTTACAGAATATTGGTCTTTTCATTTTTCTGTCTACAATTCACACTTTCATTCACAATATTTTTTGAAGGCAGTATCAGACTATAGCTGTCTTGTAGCGGCAAATAGTTTGTTACACTGTAGCTGTCACAAAGCGGCAAACAGAAAAGCCTCCACAGAATATTGGGCTTTTCATTTTTCTGTCTACAATTCACACTTTCATTCACAATATTTTTTGAAGGCAGTATCAGACTATAGCTGTCTTTTAGCGGCAAATAGTCTGTTACACTGTAGCTGTCACAAAGCGGCAAACAGAAAAGCCTTTACAGAATATTGGGCTTTTCATTTTTCTGTCTACAATTCACACTTTCATTCACAATATTTTTTGAAGCAGTATCAGACTATAGCTGTCCTTGTTGCGGCAAATAGTTTGTTACACTGTAGCTGTCACAAAGCGGCAAACAGAAAAGCCTCCAGAGAATATTGGGCTTTTCATTTTTCTGTCTACAATTCACACTTTCATTCACAATATTTTTTGAAGGCAGTATCAGGCTATAGCTGTCTTGTAGCGGCAAATAGTCTGTTACACTGTAGCTGTCACAAAGCGGCAAACAGAAAAGCCTCCACAGAATATTGGGCTTTTCATTTTTCTGTCTACAATTCACACTTTCATTCACAATATTTTTTGAAGGCAGTATCAGACTATAGCTGTCTTGTAGCGGCAAATAGTCTGTTACACTGTAGCTGTCACAAAGCGGCAAACAGAAAAGCCTCCACAGAATATTGGGCTTTTCATTTTTCTGTCTACAATTCCACACTTTCATTCACAATATTTTTTGAAGGCAGTATCAGACTATAGCTGTCTTGTAGCGGCAAATAGTTTGTTACACTGTAGCTGTCACAAAGCGGCAAACAGAAAAGCCTCCACAGAATATTGGGCTTTTCATTTTTCTGTCTACAATTCACACTTTCATTCACAATATTTTTTGAAGGCAGTATCAGACTATAGCTGTCTTGTAGCGGCAAATAGTCTGTTACACTGTAGCTGTCACAAAGCGGCAAACAGAAAAGCCTTTACAGAATATTGGGCTTTTCATTTTTCTGTCTACAATTCACACTTTCATTCACAATATTTTTTGAAGGCAGTATCAGACTATAGCTGTCTTGTAGCGGCAAATAGTGTGTTACAAAGTAGCTGTCACAAAGCGGCAAACAGAAAAGCCTCCACAGAATATTGGGCTTTTCATTTTTCTGTCTACAATTCACACTTTCATTCACAATATTTTTTGAAGGCAGTATCAGACTATAGCTGTCTTGTAGCGGCAAATAGTCTGTTACACTGTAGCTGTCACAAAGCGGCAAACAGATTGGTCTTTTTATTTTTCTGTCTACAATTCCACACTTTCATTCACAATATTTTTTGAAGGCAGTATCAGACTATAGCTGTCTTTTAGCGGCAAATAGTCTGTTACACTGTAGCTGTCACAAAGCGGCAAACAGAAAAGCCTCCACAGAATATTGGGCTTTTCATTTTTCTGTCTACAATTCACACTTTCATTCACAATATTTTTTGAAGGCAGTATCAGACTATAGCTGTCTTGTAGCGGCAAATAGTCTGTTACACTGTAGCTGTCACAAAGCGGCAAACAGAAAAGCCTTTACAGAATATTGGTCTTTTCATTTTTCTGTCTACAATTCACACTTTCATTCACAATATTTTTTGAAGGCAGTATCAGACTATAGCTGTCTTGTAGCGGCAAATAGTGTGTTACAAAGTAGCTGTCACAAAGCGGCAAACAGAAAAGCCTCCACAGAATATTGGGCTTTTCATTTTTCTGTCTACAATTCACACTTTCATTCACAATATTTTTGAAGGCAGTATCAGACTATAGCTGTCTTGTTGCGGCAAATAGTTTGTTACACTGTAGCTGTCACAAAGCGGTAAACAGAAAAGCCTCCACAGAATATTGGGCTTTTCATTTTTCTGTCTACAATTCACACTTTCATTCACAATATTTTTTGAAGGCAGTATCAGACTATAGCTGTCTTGTAGCGGCAAATAGTCTGTTACACTGTAGCTGTCACAAAGCGGCAAACAGAAAGCCTCCACAGAATATTGGGCTTTTCATTTTTCTGTCTACAATTCACACTTTCATTCAGAATATTTTTTGAAGGCAGTATCAGACTATAGCTGTCTTGTAGCGGCAAATAGTCTGTTACACTGTAGCTGTCACAAAGCGGCAAACAGAAAAGCCTCCACAGAATATTGGGCTTTTCATTTTCTGTCTACAATTCACACTTTCATTCACAATATTTTTTGAAGGCAGTATCAGACTATAGCTGTCTTGTAGCGGCAAATAGTCTGTTACACTGTAGCTGTCACAAAGCGGCAAACAGAAAAGCCTCCACAGAATATTGGGCTTTTCATTTTTCTGTCTACAATTCACACTTTCATTCAATATTTTTTGAAGGCAGTGTCAGACTATAGCTTTGTTTCACATCAGCGGCAAATGGTGCATTACACTGTAGTTGTCAGTGAGTTGCAAACAGGGAAGCCTTTTCAGAATATTGGTCTTTTTTTTCTCTCCATCTACAATTCAATATGCCATTTTCTTAGATTGTAACTGTATGTGTTTCACTAGCATAAGGTGTGATACAGTATAGAAGAACAGCTATTACAGGATATTTCTGTAAAAAACCAAAGTAATTATATTTGTAAGGATACAGCTTTATTTCTGTATCATTAGAAGATTGAATTTTAATGGCACTTTATGGTGTTTACTTTATCAGTATAACTACAGGTAATAATAATAAAGAATTTATCAACATGGAAAGACAAGAAGCAGGTGCCAATACAGAGGTATGTATATCAGGGACTTACCAAATAAAAGAAATTTATGATATTCAAACAGGCATGTATCATCCTAATTCAAACCATTTGCCACCCAACATTTTTGTCTTGGTGTGTGTTTGTGTGTTTTACACTTATATGTGTATGTGGATATTTTTGTGTGTATGTTTTTATGCACACATGTTTGTGTATATATGTGTGCATGCAGGCATGTGTGTATGTAAGTCATGTAGCTTATGCAGTGCTGTGTATAATCTTTTGAAGGGTAGAAAAAGAAGGCGATCTCGGGAAAAGCGTCAACAAAGAAGAAAGAAATTGAGGAGTAAGCTGACGGTTAAAGCACAAAGAGAGAGAAAAGAAAGAGAGGAAAAAGCAATGGAACAAATGAGGGAAATAAAAAATTTGAAAATGCAACTTAAACAAAAGGAACATATGAGAAAAAAACATATGAAATGTCAACCTTCAAAGCAACAAAAGTTAACAGGCAAATTAAAAAATATTAAAATTATATGCAAGAGTTTGTTGGAAGGGTATGATAATGCAGCAGTTATTGGAGAGGGGTCATTTGGCTTTGTGAAAGTTGCTTTCACAAGAATTTCTGATACTAAGATTCCTGTCGCTGTAAAACAATACAAACTCAAAGAAAATTCTATATATGAGATTGAAAGAGAAGTTAGTGTTTTGCAGTCTCTCCAACATCCAGTGTTTCCATTTATTTTGGAGTTGTTAAGGATAAGAAGGACTGGTTACTAGTGTCAGAATTCAGAGGAACATATTCCGGAGGAAATATATTTCAATGACATGGAACAAGGCAATTAATATGTGCCAGAAAAAGGCACAAAGGGTTGATGCAAAAAGGCAAAAGGGTGAATGTGAAAAAGACATAGATGAGCTGACTTGGATTAGGCTTTGTAAACTAACAGCAGATGCCATCCAGCATATGCATGATCACCATTACATTCATTGTGATATAAAAGGTGACAATATTCTTGTTGCAAAAAAAAATGATGAATGGTTTCCCACAATAATTGACTTTGGTAAGGCCCAACAGAAAGGACAGGGAATGTACTATACACTTAGTAGAGATGAGAGAAAAAAATACCAAGAAAAATATCCACACATTCCACCTGAAGTTAGGGAAGGCAAAATGCAATTTTATGAGGCAGGTGATGTGTATGCTTTTGGAAGACTATTGTCAGATGTAGGTAAATTACTCAGGAACCAGGAAATTGTTAATCTAAGCAAATCATGTCTCCAAACTGACCCAAAGCAAAGACCCTTTGCATGCGCAGTAGCTGCTACTTTAGCTCTGTGGTGTTAGTAACAAAGTAACAAAGAGAAGTTGTAGACTGACTCCTGTCTTAGTCAATCAATGGTGGATATAATTTTCTTTTGAGGCTTGCATGAATTATGTTTACCTTGTTGATTTACAACATAAATAAGAAACACATTCAGAATGTGAATCTGTAAATATTCTGTGTTGAATCTGTTTGTGTGTGTGTGTGTGATTCCGACCTAACTTATTAAAGTTCTAGCCCAGATATCTGACCTCTATTTGTTAGCTCTCAGTAGCTCACATTTGGTATCTGTATATATACCAAAGACAGCTTATATGGTGGGTCGACGGCGTATGTATATATGTTAGTTTGTTTGGATGTACGTCCATCCATACCAAAACTCTAAAACTGCAGCACCTGCAAACTAAGTGTTTGGTGTACAGGTGCACCCATGGCCAGGGATAGAGATGTGAATTTGTTCAAATGAACATGTCAGTTTCAACAATATGCAATGAGGTAAATAAGGGGAATCCAGCAAATTGCCAAAACTCTACAACCACAGGCCAAATTTGGTTGAAACTTGGTATGCAGGTTCTTTCAGATGACTTTAGTTGGATATGCTCAAATTGTGATGAAATTTCCGTAGTGGTATTTGTGGGCAGTTTTTTTCCTTTTTTGGTCAAAAAATCTTCATCCCATCGCCTTGAAACTTGGTATGCATGATCCTGGGGTTTGCCTTTGTCAAAGGTGTTTAAATTGTTGTGAAACTGTTATATTTGTATTTTGGGGGCAATTTTTCCAAGTTTTGGTCAAAAATTATGTTCTCCCAAAATGTTCGTTGGATTGTTAACACTTAAGACTCTTGATCCTATGGTTGTCTTCTGTCAGGTTTGTTAAAATTGGTGAATTTTTCATATTTGTATTTTTAGGACAATTTTTCCCAATTCGGTCAAAAAATCTACTTCTCTGAAAGCGCTCGTCCCATTGCTTTGAAACTTTGTATGCATGATCCTAGGGTTGGCCTCTGTTAGATTTGATAAAATTTATTGCAGCAATTTCTCGCATTTTTGGTCAAAAATTCATTTCCCCTGAAGTTGCTTGTTTGAATGCTTTGAAACTTGGTAACGATGTTCCCAGGGGTAAACTTAGTTAAGTATATCCACTCTGGCCTGCCACATTGAACCAAATGTAAGCCAAGTGTCATTGATGCTTGTTCTGGTACATGTATAGCATTAGAAGCTCATGGGATCAGTCAGCATCTGTTGTCTATATGCAGGTGTACTGTGAAAATCTTACACTATGTAAAGGAGCTGAAACAAAAAATGAAAATTGTCATAATTAAGAACTACTAATACGCCAAACCCGGAATTCGAATCGACCACGGTACAAACAAAGCCATGTGCGCAAACGCGCACAGACGTACGTGTATTTCCATACGCGTTCAGTACACATGTGGGTTTGTTTGTACCGGCATCACGTGATTATTTGGGCGTACTGAGTATGTAGAACGGCGTACGCATCGCAACCTTTTTATTCCGGAGTAGAACCATTGGTTTGCATGTAATTGTAAATGTGGTGGACTATGCATGAGTATCTAGGTTGGTTGTTTTTTTGTGTGGTATTACATGTACCTTGATTTTCTTAATGTTAGGGTCATTTGCTTCATTTTGGTCAGAAAATGTAGGGATCTGCTTTGCCCATTGCCTTTAGATGTGCATAGGACTTTGATCTCGCAGAGATATTCTGTGGAGGCAAAGTAGTCTAGGAGTTCCAAGCGACAACTTGTACTAACACAATTGCAAGTACGTGCCATGCTGAAATAATAAAAAATGACTGCCAGTCAAGTAATCAAGACACTGACGATTCAAAGAAGTTAACCGAGTGGTGATTGTGTCATCAGTGATGACTTGTATTTTATGTTTTAAGAATTAATGTGACATACAAAGTAAACCCTTTCAGAATTTTCTTTTTCTGTCAATTACAGACCATTTAAGCCCTAGAAAGTAAATATTTTCTTACATCTCTGATATAGGGAATCAGATTGTAGTATTCATTCGTTAGTTGTACTACAGTGACGTGACAAGGGTTTTGCTGAACATTTTTTGATGAAAATTGAATTCAAGTCAGAACTCAAATTCCTATGTGAATAATGGCAATGGTAATTATTCATATCCAGACTTTGTTGGAATCAAGCAGGATAGTTGGCATATTAGCGTGGTATTGGAGGTAGCTTTAGAAAGTGTTAGTCACTCATAAATTCAATATAAATGCTTAAAAAAGACCACCCAATGTCACAACTAATATGACCCATATAGCCACCATTTTTAGCTACTATAGACTATAGTCTATAGAAGCTATTGGGATGGGTATCTGTCCGGCGTCAGTCTGTATGTATGTATGTATGTATGTATGTATGTATGTATGTATGTATGTATGTCCGTTTGTGAGGCGTCCGTCCACTCAAATATCTTGAGAACTGCAGTACTTACTGATTTGATATTTGTTGTGTAGATGAAAAATACGGTTTTGAGAAACAGGTTTTTTTAAAGTTTTTTATATTGTTGAAAATAGGCAAATTAATGCCAAAAAAGGTGTTTTTGGGTAAAAAATCTTCTTCTTCATAACCGCTGGTCAGACAGCTTTGTTATTTGGTATACAGGTCCCTAGGGATAACCCAACTTAGAATTGTTCAAATTGTGATGAAATATGCAAATCTGTATTTTTAAGGAATTTTTTTGTCATTTTTGGTCAAAATTTGACTTGCATTGTATGTAATTCTTGTACTGTATAAACCCTATCAATTCACCCAGAAAAAAATAATTAATATGATTTTAAATAATTGAATTAATTAGGAAATCATCAAAGCCAAAATAATTTTAGTGTAGAATTATCAAAAGTTCAACTTTTCTTGACAGTTCATAGTGAAATGCTTACCATCTTGGAGGATTACAACATGTAAAGGCAACTTTCCTGAATCCCAACTTTGACATATTCTGAACCGTCATTTATTGTGCCCTGTATGTTATCTAAAAGAAATTGCTCAAAATAGTCAATAGAGATAGAGATAGAGATAGAGAAAGTTCTAATTTCCATTTATGGTTGACTTGGTAAGGATAAAATAAAATTACTTTTTGAGGAAAAAAATAGAGTGGTCAATTAAAAGAGTTGTCAAAGTGATAGGGTTTTTATGGTAAAGCTGGGCTGCATAAAGATTCCTCATGTGCTATTTATAGCAATTATGCAATCTGTGTAAACAGTGCAATGAAAGTGTAACATGATTCCTTATAATGCTTTTGATGACCTTGAACTTCTTAAGTTTCAAACCTTTGTCTCTTCAGTGTGCTTTCTCTGAGTATGTACAGTCTCAACTTATTAAACAGAACTCACAATGTTAATCAAAGATATCCACCTTCTTCATCAATACATGTGTCACAAAAGGTTATTCCCTACATAACTCAACAGAGCTCTGTCAGCTGTTGAGTTGCTTGTTCTTTCAAAACCGCTGGTCAGACAGCTTTAATATTTGGTTTACAAGTCCCTAGGATGACCTTAGTGAGATAATTTCATACAGTCAGGAAATACTTAATTTTGTATCCATGTCTATAGTAGCTTCAGGACTTTGGCCCTATGTTTAACAGTATTTTTCCACTTCTGTGTGTGTACATGTATGTATGTATGCATGCATGTCTGTCAATCTTCAGCAAAAATTAAAAATTCCACCTTGGTGTGTATCTGCAGGCAGAACTGCAGGTGAGATTTTGTTCAAATGAATTTATCATTACCCAAAACATGCAAATGAGCTTGATAAAATGTAAAATTGGTGTAAAACTTTCAAACCCAATAACCACTGGTTAGAATGCTTTGAACATTCGTATGCAAGTACTTAAGACAGATTCAAATGTTTTTTTTCACATTTGAACTGACATTTGGCATTGTCTATGTGTTATTAGGAAAGGGTGTTCTTGTTATGATGTTTATAAAATTATGGTGAAAATACCAATATCATATATTTTTGGTAATTATTTTTACATGTAACTGGTAGATATCTGTGTTCTGTTTGTGTACTTATACATCAAACGCATGACTACACAGCTGTTCATAGTTAGAGACTGACACAGTTTGTAAATATAGAGAAATGCTTTGAAAGTGTTTGGTTGTTCCTTTTGGAAAGTTGCGATAAGGGTTGGTGAAATATGCAGTCATAGGTTGGTACATCTCAAGTGATACTGTGCAAAATGGAACATAACTTGGGAATACCTTTTCATTATGGTTTGAAAGTTGAATTGCAATTGTTAGTGTGTTATGCTTGAGAAAGTTTAAGAATCAAATTAGGTTGAAGTTGGCTACATACCTGTCGGGAATATTTGGTTTTTACTAAAAATAGTAGGAATAACACCTTGAAGTCAGCAGTATCCATAGTTTGTGTCTAAAATAAGTTTTCCGGGTGTACCAATACTTATGTGAGGAACACCATATCACTGATGGTATTGTTTTCAAAGTTTGTGACAAAATGATGAATTTCATGGTGGCATAAGGTATTTTTATTGTTCATAAATCTGTTGATCATGCATAATGATTTCTATAGATGTTACTCATGGACAAATAATGCAATTTGTAGAAATGAAATGTATGTAATCATGACAGAAATGAAATATCGATGTAAAATTCACTTTAAATAATACACCTGTTTAATAAAGGTTGTATCCAATCTTTACAGAGTAATCAATGGAAAAGGAGATGTGTACCGTGTATCTGCCCCTTATGTAAAGGACATCTTCGTGACGTAAGAACAGAAAGATCCCACAGAAAACATTTACCCACTAACTCAGGTATGAAAAATAGTTTCATGCAGACACCTCCAGATATAATTTCATTTTTAGCTGCTATACATATCAGTGTTCGCGTATTTACGCAGTGTTGCTGCCCTTGCGACAATGTCCCAAAACAGAACCCGTTGTCCCACATTCTTGCATACTGCTGGTCACTTTGGGTGCTCTCATGTAGTCTGGAAATAATATCTGTTACTGACAATGACCTTTGTTTATTTACTTTCGGAGCTAGCTATGATTAAATGTAATATTAAAACGCTGCACTATATATCATCATTTGCTTGACTGTAGTCCGTCTAAGCTCTTATTGGCGGCAGATAAGTATAATGCTACAATTACCTGAAATTTAGGCACAGCGACGCGATCCTGGTAGCTTGAATTTTGTTCAGTGAAACTAATTTATTAGAAAATAAAACAAAATTTGATTGACAACTGACGTATCTTGTCCTCAAAGTTTGCAATATGTCCCCAAAAGTAAACGGTAGTGGGACACAGCGTCCCCTTGCTTAAAACTCCTGGCTGCAACACTGATTTACGCATTGAAACTGACACTCTACGCACTTTTTCATTGTTATGCTTTTTTTATATGCAAAAGGTAACAGTAAAATGTTTCCCAAAGCACTCCCCGCGACTGAGCTTAGGCTACAATCAGACGAGATGAGTGCCCGCTGGACATTAAATTTGTTGCAACATTTCTGTCAATCACTCATTTTGTATGGAAAGATTTCGATTCTCTGGGCAAAGTCTGAAAAATTGGCATTGGCACTGTAGTTCAAAGGCACATTATCATGTCAGCTGTGCCTATGAAATACGTTGCTAATTTTCAGACAAACGATAGTTTCTAAAACTGATGACACGGTGATTGACAGAAATGTTGCAACAAATTAAATGCCAACTGCACGGTCATTGCATCATGCTCTTGATCAAGCACGCATGCAGCATGGCGTTGTAGCAAACAACTCTATTTTCAGTTCTGCTGTCATCGACGCAGAGCTTATCAAATCGGTTGATTTTCCGTCGGCGGTCCATTGTCCATCAACAATTGCCTTCTCCTCTGAAACCGCAAGTCCAATTGCTTTGAAATTTTATATGCAGTTCACCTGGGGTGACCTCACTTAAGTTTGTTCAAATCAGGGTGAAATTTGCATATTTGTGTTTTTAGGGCATTTTTTGCTGTTTTTGGTAAAAAAATCTCTGAAACCTCTTGTCTGATTGCTTTGAAATTTGATATGCAGTTTACTTAGGGTGATTTCAATTAGATTTGTTCAAATTTTGGTGAAATTTGCATATTTGTATCTTTAAGGCAATTTTTTTCATTTTTGGTAAAAAATCTTTACAAATCTTTGTCAAAACTACCAGTCAGATAGCTTTGATATTTGGTACATAGGTCCTTAGAGATGATCTATTTCAGATTTGTTCAAATTGTGCAGAAATATGCAAATTTGCATTTTTAATGCTGACCGTTACTATGACTGAAGGCACGCTGTTGAAAACCCGTTCTCCAACAAAATCTTGTTGGAACCAATCATATTTCATGATCGAGTTAACTGACACTACTTGTATATAATGAAAAGTAAGACGGCCCACATGGCTTGCCGAGTGTGTCATTATGATGTAAACAGCCCAACATGGGCAGTGCTGCAGATGGACATTAACTTGCCCCTGAGTCTCTCTGGTAGCTCAGTAAAAACCTTTATGCTTTCCATTGCTACATGTATGTATGTTTGTGTACTTTTGTACCTGACTGGTTCTCATACTGTGTTAGTGGTAGGCACACAGAATGTAACATCTAACACAGTCTGTATGACATCGTTTGGGCACACAGCTTAGTGGTTTTGAGCACTGTTCATTAGCTAGGCAGTGTTGCTGTGAGTGTGGGTTTGAATCTTCCAAGTAATATAAATTTATGGTAAATTTGGTATGCAGAATGCTAATCTGTTCATAATTATGTTTTAGCAACATTTAAAAGCTGAGCTCTATCAGCGTCTAGGTTTCTTGTTCAACTTGAGTATACATGTATTTCTGGAATTTTTTGTGTGAACTCCACTTTCTTCTTTTCTCCCTTTTTTCATTAATATATGTTTTGAAAGTGCTTTTACCATTACAGATTGAAACATACATGTTTATGTCATGTGTTCATTTTCACAGGTGCACATACAGTTGAACTTGATGAAGAAATACACGCAGAAGGAAGTATTCGTCCTGATACAGCCAGTGACACCGACAATAATGACGATCAAGCAGAGTCCTGTGGTGAACTTTGTGAAAATTATACTTATGAATGTGAAAATAGTGATGTGGACAGTGAGCTTGAAAATAATGCAACAGGTGGTAGACAAGGTAGATTTGATAATAATCAAGAGGAAGCACATAATGATGACGATATTGTTATGCTGCATGGGAAGGAACCATTTTTCCAAAATGAGAAAGTAGATGAGTTTATCCTACGAGAACTTAGGTTGAAATTAAAGTATGGTTTTTCAAGAGAGGAATTCATTGATCATGTAAAAGTTATGTGGCCATTTACAGAAGGAAACCATGATCCCCCTACATGGAGGGATATTGAAAAATTTCAGAAATACTTGGGATACAAGCCTCCAAAGCTATATAAAGTATGTGTTGGAAATAACCATTCTGTGTGTCTGAAGGAAGATGAGAACAATTGCTCTATGTGTAATAGACCTAGGGATGATTGTCTTGATTACTATGTCTGTGGTATAGATTTACAGAACTGGTTTGTAAACAAAACGGAATGTAGAAAGCATATGGCGCATTGGCAGGCTAAAGATGAGTGGCTCCCTAGAGAAGGTAATAATCAACGCAAATGTGAACTATGGCATGGGAGTAGGTTTCATGACCTCAGATACTTTTGGGATCCTGAAATTAAAACTTTACTGCCTTGTAGGTGTCAAGTTTGTTGTGCAGTCATATCAGTAGACCAAATAGCAAGACAGAGAAATGCTAATTTTGAGGATGATGATGTCTCAGAAATAGTATGCCCAACCTGTTTCTCAAGGTTTAATTATGCCCCTCATTATATGGAAGGAAATCCCAGAAACCAGGCCCTGGTAGTGCATTTTGATGGCTGGTTGCCTCACAAGGACTCAACTTCACATTCCTTAGCATCTATAACAATATCCTCAGCATGCATGTCCAAAAAAGAGCGCTCACATCATGAAACATTCCATTTATTCTCCTTTGTGCCCGTTCATGAACTTCCAAGTAATTGCCCTCACAAATATGATGGTTTTCTTGAACCATTGTTGACGGAACTTGAAGATTTGTACATCAATGGCATAGAAATAAATTTTCCATTAGATGTACCGGATAATGGCATGGCAGGTACATACACTGTTAGGACAGTACCATTGTTGGTAACGGGTGATATGAAAGGCCACGCAGAAATAGGATTGACCAGTGCAGGGGGTAAACAAGGTTGTCGGAGATGCTATCTTAAGGGCTCATATGTTGAAGAAAACAATCATTATTACTATGGAAACTATAGACAAAGGTTTAGATTTCCAGAAGAACCGAGAACTGCCATTCGTAATTTTCAACACGGGCAAGATGTCGATGATGCAGGTACTGTTACAGAAAGACGTAATCTTTCCAAAGAGTTTGGTGTTACTGGGCTAAGTCCTTGGTTTCGGTTATATTTCTTATGTGGTTTTGATCCAGTGTTTGACTTAGTTATTGATTTCATGCATTGTTTTGCTTTGAATTTAGTGAAGCGGGAATTCCAAGGCAATATTTGGTTGCCTTTAGGTGAAAATTCCCAAGTACAGTTGGAACAAAGAAACCCTCGCGTTGGCGGCTTGGTTAATAGAAATAAGTTCAAAAAAAGGCTGGCTTTAGTCAAATGGACTCCCGAAATTAAAGCAGGAAGAAAGCCAACTTTAAAGGGTAACAGTATGACAGATAAACTTGGAGGATGGAAAGCAGAGGATTACTGCTTGCTTGCACTTGTTTCACCTTTTGTGTTAAGTTCAGTTATTCCATCTAAAGCCTATGACTCATTTTACACATTAGCTGCTGTTAGAAGTATGGTTTACAGTTATGATATGAGGACTAATGGATGGGATAATAGTGATATTGAAAGACTAAATGAACTTATGTGGAGGCATGCTGTTAAGTTTGAAGAGTACTATGGACTAGATCAATGCACAGAAAATTTAGAAATTTCAACACATTTAATATCTGACTTCAAGCGACATTCATCACCGGACAATTATTGGTGCTACGGTTATGAGAGAGAGGTGAAATATCATAGAAAACAAGTGACAAACATGAAAAATCCAGAAAAAAACATACAGTGACCGTGTAAAGCTTTCAGCATTCATAACCGGCATTTTAGCAAAAAAAGATGAACAAGAGAAAAATGATAAAGATGATATGTTGTCAGGGAAGACTGAAGTATTGCTAGAACCAGGACCAAAATTTTTGCATTGTACATCAATTGAAGAAGGTAAAGAGCTGTTGTCATATGTAATGGAGAATCATCGTCATGATAATATACTGCAAAGATTGTTTAGTCGGGGAATCTTGATTGCTGCCAAAAATACAGAGAAATTATAGAGAGAGAGGGGATAGATATAAAGAGACGATTGCAAATCAACACATACGATGTTGATCTTCCTGCATACTGTATCACTGGTAGGTCAGTTTTATTGTGGAGGGAATGTTCGCCAACCTTATTTCGTGGAGGGGAAATATGCATTATAGACAGCAGAGAGAACAATGAATGGTACATGGAATTGGAAAGTATATTTATGTATGGCCCAATCAGTAACAAATACCATTTGTTTATCAATGGCAGTTATTATGTACCACAGTTGAGAAACAGCAGGCAAATTCTGCATGATTGGGTAAAGGTGCCTCAACTGGAAAAGAGAAACTATATCAGAGACTGTGTCAAAGCAGCTAGTCAAATAAAAGAAAAATTATGTTGTATCCTGATCCAGTTAATCCTACAAACCCAACTTACTATCTTCCAATAGATTCTGAGGCATTTTGGAAAACTGCAGAGCATCAGGTACCCTGCTTCCCTGTGGAAGGAGATTTTGTTGAAATTAAGGGCAGTCGGAACACTAGTTGGTATGGCAAAGTTGTGGCCACTGGGGAGAGAATTAAAGTACAGTATGTTCGAAAGCTTCGAAATAGCAACAGTTTCCAGCTTAGCAACCATACTTTCCTCATTCAATTATGCAGTATCATAAAAATAGTGCACATGAGACAAAACAGAAATAGGTTTTATCAATTGGAAGATTAATGTTAAACATTCCTCTCTATGTATACCCTACTGTGAATTATGGCAACACTGTTTATTTGACCTAACACCTCCCTTCAGTACTGAGTATGACTTGCTGGTGCAAATATCATCTTTGAATATGTGAAAATTGCATTAATGGTTAATTTATTTTAAAAAATGTACTGTGAGTTACAAATGGCCGATATTTCTCTCCGACCTTGAGTTCTGTTACACAATGTTCTTCAAGCAACGCACACTGTTAAACCTATCAACAGTTTATGTGCTCTGGGTGGGAAATTCTAGCTCTTAAATTGCAACGTTGTACAGATTTATAATGTTATAATGATGGCCTATAAAAACAATGATTAGTATTATTGGTGATGAGCACATGTGTAAAAGTTAGGCTTTTCATTGTTACATAACAAGGCATTTGTTTATTATTATTATTATTTATAATTATTATTTATTCTTATTTTTCTTTATCTTATTTTGATTTTGTCTCGTCAATGACCATTATGTATAACTCTTCAGCACAAACAAATATGATAAACATTCTTGTCCTAAACTGCTGTGAATTTCATAGTGCTTTTAAACAATGAAAAAATTGATTTTGAGAAATGAATTATTAATTGCGTTAGATAATGACTTGCATGTGTATATATGAATATCTGGTGTGAATAACTATCAGATGATTTACTTGTTGCCAGGCACTCGAGAATATTAATGGATTATACTCTTCTAAATTAGACACACATTTAATCCATTCAGTTATTTGTATAAAATAGGGTGGCCAGAGTAAAATCTTTGTTTTTGCATCATAATATATGTACAACAAGAACCAGGAGCTTTTTTGTACATGGAACACAAGTTTTGTAGATAACATTGCAGATAAAAAGAACGAACTCATTTGAGTGTCTGGATAGAACACACAGGGGAAGTGTTAAATTACTTGCTCGTTGAGACTGAAGTTAATTTTAAGTAATGTGTATGAGAGTCCACCCTTCCTGGTTTTTGATGTAGGTTCGTCTAGGTTTAGGTTTTGTAAAGAAGGAAAAACACTGTGCATTTGAATAGGAAATTACTGCACAGCTCCTTTTCTGAACTCAAACCTGTTGCTACAATTATAATGTACTATAAAACGTGTGTGATAAATTTGTGTTTGTTTTTTTCAACCACTTAGTGGCAGAGTGGATGCAAAACACAGAATTTACTTACTTCGTCAAGAGTTTACAGTAGTAGTACCATACTTAAGTATAGATATTTGATCCTTTTATAAAACATAACAATCAGAGATAGAGATTAATAAGTGTTCATGATTTGTATTTCAAACTCGCCTAATTTTGTAAGCATTTTCTGAATTTTAAGTTTTCTTTCTTTCCGAAGCAGTATTTTAAGAATTGAATATTTTATCATTAGCATAAGTCCATTTAAACTTTCACTGTAACTTTTAAATTAGTATCAGTAATAAAGACAGGCTAACTATAACATGGCTTGTATGTATTTGTGTCATTGACATCGATATCTGAAGTAGAATTATTTGAATGATGTGACATATCAGGAAATTACGAAACACTCTGTTGGTAGAAATTATTCGTTTGTATGAACACTTGATGAGTGAGCATTCTAGTCCTTGTACTAAATTTCTTGTTGTGTCTGAATCTTTTGTACAGAGAACAACATGACTTTGTGAATCTGTTATGATATTCTACAGGAAATTTTCCCCTTAGTTAAAAGGCATTTTCCAACTCAATCAGATCAGCTGTAAATTTCGTCTATTTTTTCCTTACCAGTACTTTTGTTCACATGAGCCACAATTTTTGTTCAATAATTTCAAGTGTAATGAAATTTCTTGTACTTGGCCTAACATAGTCTATCCTTGTCAGATATTTTCTCGTTGAAAATTGAATTCAACTTTAATTAACTTTTCACTGGCTTTTCATTTTTTTTTTTGAATGCTGATCAATGATCGGTGGTAACTGTTCAACTTGGGAATAATTTCACGATCTAAACATTGGTAGATACCAGAAATTCTGTTGAAGTAGTCATCCAATCTTATGGCAATTATCTTCTCAGAGAATACTGTTAATTAGTATATGACACTTGGCCACAATATCATGAATCATGTGAAATGTTGTGAAAATCATGTGTTACTTTACTTTTGTAACACCACACAACATTTACCCATTCATTGGGAAATAGACCCAATATATATGATGGGCAACATTGGGAAAACTAGTAACACACAACATTTTCCATGGTTTCCCAAGGTTCTCATTTACTATTGGAAGTACACATGATATCAACATCATGGGAAACAATGGGTATAAACAAGGTGTAACATGATTTCCCATGGTCTACCAAGATGTCACATTATTTCACAAACATTGTAACCTGCAAATTTTTTCCTGTGCATGCATTCATCAAGTATCCAGCTTTTGCCGTCTGTGTAGCTTCGTTTGGTACAGGAGTTGGCATTGGTTTTTACGGAGCACCAACACATCTTGTAGCTCGTGCTGAAAATCTGCGTTTAGGGACGCCTAACGAAATAGCGTTCCTTGTGTCATTGTTTGCAATCGCCAGCACTGCTGCCAGACTGTTACTTACCCTGGAATGGTGTTGTCGAATCAACAAACAGGAAATCTACAACATAGCGTACGGCATTGCGTTTCTCCTCGCTGGAATAGCAAACATATTGAGTGCGTTTGCAACCTCCTATGCAACATATGCTGCATATTCCATAGTCTTCGGCCTCATGAGTGACCTTTGGTTCGCTTTATTCGGCGTCGTCACCAAAGCCTCACTCAATCCCGAATTATTTGTAGCAGGACTTGGACTAACTGGACTCTGTGCAGCTATTGGTGGATTAATTGGACCAGCTTGTGCAGGTAGCATGAAGTACTTATTAGAGATGCACTATTTTGTATTAGGGAGGCTATGAATGAAAACAATACACTGTCTGTTGTGTGTGGAGAACTTTTGTTGAGTAGGCAGAGCATAAAAACTTCTGCAACAATTCCACTCATTCACAAGTTTCCAGTGATGCATGCCTCTTTCACAAAGGCTGCAGGGTTGGCAGCAAAGTTCGCCATATATTTTGGAATTCTATTTCGAATTCCCCGAATATGGAATGGTGCATCCATGAGACAATTTTGTTGCGAATGATGTTAGCTAATCAAGCTCGACAAACGTGTTCCTAAAAAATATAACTCCTGCCCAAAGTTAGACGTACAGAGCAATAGAGGGTGATTTAGTCGACAAACTTAAAAATTAAACATCACAAGAGCCTTTAAGAGGTCTTCCTTTGCTAACATGTTAGGTGAAATGCCTCTCAAGGATAGGTAGTAGAAGTCTCGTTTTTCCAACCCTTTGTGTTGACGAATCTTCAAGCGTGAGCAGTACCAGAAGTATGTATCGTCTTTGGTTTGTCAAAATCGATGAGATAATTTCCTAATAATAGTTAATATATGAAAATACTATAAATCAAAACTGGTCCGATAATCATACCCATTCGAGGTAAAACATTCCCCTCCAGTTACTATGGAGAAATCGGCCATTTTTAATTTTATTAGCACCCTTGATTTTTTTTCCTGTTCCAAAAATGTTGGCAATCAAGTCTGGACCCCGTAAATGGGAGCGGGAAAGTTTGACATAAAATAGGAAACGGCCCATGATATTTTTAGTCTTATGTTTCACGACAGTCTCAAAGAATAGCAGCTCTCCAAGGTTTGATGTGATCGCACTGACGAACATATTTCCTTGGGTGAAATTTATGGAATGACGTATATAGAAATAAACAAAAAAGCGGTCAAATGTTAGAATTGGCATAATCATAACAGATCATAGCCTGCGAAATAAGTTTACCGTAACCCGTGCTCCCTTGAATAGTTCAAAAGAGAGCAATGCTTGGCCCTACCTTCGATAAGCAAAACTTATAATGTACAAGACGCATTTTCTCAGTTTCAACCGATCAATGCATTAGCGGAAGGTAAAGCGAATAAGATTCTAAAAGAACTTCACGAAACAGTAATGCGACACTAAAAGTTTATTGTTAATGATTTACAGGAGCCATATATGATGCCACTGGAGATTACAACAATAGTTTTTACTTCTACGGATCTTTCTTGTGCCTTGGAGGTCTGATAATGTTGCTGCTGCAGTATTTCTTCAGAAGACGACAAAAGTTGCGACCGAAGGAAGTAATTCCACGGACTTCAACTCTATCAATGATGACGTTGGTGTGAAAGATGTCGGAACACAAACAGGCGGAGATTACAACTTGGGAAGTGTTCCTTAGCAAAGGCACGATGATCTCAGTTTTGTAATCTACTTAAAGGTTCACGCTTTATTTTCCTGCCGATATTTTTACAAAGGGACGATTTTAGGGAATGCAGGTGATATCTGGAATATAAATATCCTTAAAACTATAAGTACTCTACTGGAACAAAATTTCTATTAGCGTCATGTAAGGGGTGAAGAGCTCGTGTTTGATTAAGGGATCGTCTCAAATGTGTTCGAAACGTGTTCGTTTACGGGCATTGCTTTCTATTTGCTTCACTTTCGCGGTTTTTTTTCTATTTTGTGATGTCTAGTTCTCTTTGCATCATGTGTAAAACAAACCAAAAATGCACACTCGTACCAAAATATTTTACTGTTCCTATTCGTCTACTACCGCCAGAACATTTTATCCTAAACTTTACATTCATCAAATTATAAAAATTAAAAAACTATGTTTTTTTTATTATCTGCTAAGCGTCTGCCTGCTTTAACCACACACAAACACACACACACACACACACACACACACACACACACACACACCTCGTCATTTCACTCGCACTTGGTGTTGACAAAATACAACTCTTTACTGTCACTATTGTCGTCTTTACGAGGCGCATAAGTCTTACCGAAAATGTCAAAACTTTATATCAGGACAAATGACTCTATTTTCTAAGCCAGTTGCGGACTCAAAGCAATTCTTCGAAGATGCCATAATGACTACGAAATGTTTGTTGAAATCTTACACCGGGGAGACTTCTCAACAACTGGAAAGAGCACAGAGCCGCAAAAATCGGTAGCATAATAGAATGACACTTTTTATGCGGTAAAACGCATTGTTAATTACTCAAATTGATTACTTGACGATGTAATATGACCAGGGGATACATATTCTTCTGTTAATAGAGAAATGCCATTTGTACTCACAGGCAGACAACATTTCGCACTTTTGAAAGTTCATTTACAGGAGGAAGGGAATTTTCATACGAAGGAATTGCGTTTCTTTAACTTATGCGACATACCTGTGCTCAGTTGCCATATTTAAAGTCTGGCACTCAAAGCGACTCGGCCCGGCTTATCCGAAGTGTCGAGCTACAGTACTTAGGAACTATCCTTAAAATGAACTTAAGCGCGCGTAGAAAGTTGAAGGTCAACTTTAGGGTTAGCGTGACCTTAAAACTGACTCTGTTGTTCTTACTTGTTTGTTCCTGTACAGTTCAGCTGGATAAAAGGAGAGGGAAATAGTGTTAAATACCATGTAAATCACAAAGTCCCATTCGAAGTCCTATTCTTGTGTCCGTACTCAATATCTTTACTAATTTGAATTCATTTTGTACCCCGACACTCTTCGCTTTCTTGTTTAAGTAACCGTGTTTAAAATACTTCAACCTAGTGTTGACGTTCACCCTGCTCATAATCTCTTCAACACCGTCGGAACGCATGCGCAAAGGGCGTCAACATCATAGAATAACGTTCGCTGTGGGGCATTTAAACTGAGCAGACTTTGATTTAGGTAATTGCCCAGACATATAGTTTAATATATCGCTTGCATTTTTAGGGGAGGGGGTGTCAGTGGAACCTAAGCCACAAATTGAAATGCAAAAAACAACCCCTTTCCAACTTATTATTCTACAATATGATCCCCTCCCGAAATTCATCAATTGTAAAACGTTATACGTTATTATTATCATACATGCGATGCCTGTATAAGCATTCTCCCGTTGTTAAGAGAGTACTGACATTAACTCGTATTTTAACATGTTAAAATGTGAATCATATTTTCATTTAATCGGAATTACTTACAGCTACGGGTAAGCGTTGGCATGATCATATACATTTAACAACCAAGCGCATAGAACTTATAATACAAAGAAACGCCATTTATAAGTTTGATCATTTTTAATGTTTGCTGTCACAATCACAGTCTTACCAAAAACAAACAAACAATCAAACGTATTGAAGCATGTACGCATTGTGAGCGATATCGCGACACCTCTCATCGTTAACCGTGTTCCGTACGGTGTGTTCATGTCGTCCACGCTGCTGAAGAGTACGGTCCTGGTTGACTGCATCATGACAGAATCGCTATACGACAAGTTTTTTGTTGGCGAATTCTTATATCTATATAGTAAATTGTGTACAGTACAGCCATAAATGAGCCACAAAAATTCGACTACACCACTGAAAATACACAACAGACCGCAGAAGATGCACATACAATACTAGTCCGATGTTTAAGCTTACGATTCGTACATAATATACGTACAGTGACTCAGAAAGATCGTGATCCTGTTCAGTGCAACTTTCGGACACAAAGAATAAGATACTCCCAAAAAAGTCAAACTTTCTTGTAGATCGTTTGAACACGTTTAGTTATATTTATTCAAGCCAGTAACGAAAATATACAAGTATAGACGATGTAAATACCTTCGGAATGTTTTAGTTGTACTCAACATGTACTTCACAATGAATGAGATAAGTTACGACGCTGTACTCACTTTAAGTTTTCCCTGATCAGGTCACAAATTAATTTCTAAAATGATAAATTAGGCATATGGATAGTCTCAGGAGATGTATAATTCTTGGAGATAAATTGACTGGTACGACTTAGAGTAGATAGAGCTGCTTGCGAGCACTGTCTTTGAAAAATCCACCATGGCCGCGAAGTCAAGAGAGTAATTGAAAATTTAAGGGTAAAGTGCACTATCTCTCATTGACTCTGAACATTGTACCAAGGTCCCTATTAAGGGACCGTAATTGTACTAACTTCATAAATTTCATGGAGCAATTTTAGAGAATAAGCTGGACAAAAAACGTCAGGAGAAGAAGAAAAATGTAGAACTCGAGCAATAACAATAGGGGACTCGCCCATATGGGCTAGGGCCCCTAAAATCAGGGTCAGATTGGCATTAGAGAAGCAAATTACCGTACGGACACTTGAATTCAAAATGGCCGCCAACTCCGTGCCAACTCTTTCGAAAAAGCAAATTTCAAGTTGTAAAAAATTAAGCTGCCGCCTGGTGAAAAATTCTTTTCTCGATTAAGGTCGAATGAGCCCCCCCCCCCCCCCCCAAGAGGACAAAATAAATATTGTAGTAATTTGAGAGTCCGCCTATCTGTCCCTGAGGAAAGTTGAACGTGATTATAAACAGTCTTCGAAGATCTAGCTAAACAGTGATTAAAGTGATGTGCTGATAGTATGAGAAATGTTGCAACAGCCGGATCGAAATATTGAAGAACAACATTTAAACAGACAAAGTCACTATCTTTTGAACTTTTTGAGTTTTAAGAATATATTAAATACATAGGTATAGCTATCAGTTTGCCAAATAATGTTGATGAAGTACTTGAAAAATATTCAAAAATACTCCATGTGCTTTACGCGCGCAGTGCGTTTTGTTTTCAACCTCTAGACGACGTAAAGTAAGTAAGTTTCATTCCAGTTGAAACAAATATTGCTACATTGTATGAAAGCGCTATTGTGAAAGGCGCCACACTATACAAACTTTGTTACAAATGCCAGCATGACTTCTGATACTGTGTAGCAGTTCATATTCAAGCGTGTCATGATCTGACCTTTATGTCAAGCTGGGGCTTATACCAGCCTGACGATACCTGACCCGCGGTTTTTCTACTTGTATACTCTGTACGTTAACGGGATTAAAATTGTCCAGGGTCGACCGTTTTTAGACATCTTTCAATGAGTCTGAATACATCAGTAACTTGTCATTTCACACAATATTAGTGATAAAAGGTCAAAAGATTTATGCAACTTTGAAAGAATCTCATAACTAATCGATTGTGTATATTTGAAAAATAACCCCACCCCCGCTGCGTGTGGGTATACACGAAAGTTTTTCAGTAAGTAGTAAAATAAGACTTTATTTACTACGTGTGGGACGGCTGTGGTGTCGATTTAATCAAATGTGCTAATAGGGACAGCCCATTAGCAAGTTGGCAATGTTTGTGCAGCAATTTAAGTGGTATGTACACAGGTTTGAGAAGAGATAAGGACTTGTAGGTAATAAAGAAAGCAGTCAAACGGTTCAGACTTAAAATTTTTATTTGAAATATTACAGTCAAATTAATGAATTAAAATAAACCTCTGCACAAAGAACCCCACCCCTTTACCACTCCAGGGGACTGACTGCTGTCCCCCGTTTTCAAAGCTAAAAGCTTACAATTAGTGTTATATGGAGTAAGACACTGTACAAATAGTGACATACACAATAAATTTCAAACAAG
Source organism: Ptychodera flava (assembly GCF_041260155.1). Taxonomy (NCBI): domain Eukaryota; kingdom Metazoa; phylum Hemichordata; class Enteropneusta; family Ptychoderidae; genus Ptychodera; species Ptychodera flava. The sequence goes on from NC_091932.1 coordinate 22,663,835, forward strand.
ATGAGATAGAAAACCATGCTTTATCGGTATATCGAAATTCTGACTTCGGTCTTTGAAACAAAGCGGACTGTTTCGGATTCAGTTTAGATAGGTACATTCTCCTTTATGGGCGTCCGCATTAACCCTTTATGCTGATTGAGGGCCCCACTTTAGCACTGCTAAAACAGTATTTTGGCATGAGTTTCAGTCAATGCACCTTTATAACGAGATTACATCATGATGGTGAATGAGAGCATTATGATTCTCATTTTGTTTAACTTTCCGAAAGCAGGTCGTTTTCTGAATTGTTACCTATTCACCTCAGACTTTATCGCTTTATGTGAAATGATGTCATATAGTAACTTGATTTCCGCATGCGTTTTTTTCATTGCAATTTACTCTTGAAAAAGTAGAAAGGGCGGCTAGTAGCTGTAACTGAGATGACTTTTTCACTATTTTTGTTCTGTCTACTACAGTTACTTGTTCAACTCCTAAACACATGTTGAGATATACAGTATTCCACTCGTCAACTCAGCCTGTACATGTGTAGACAGTATTGCTTAAGTCTCAAATTGAATATCTGTCAGTATTAGAATTGAAGAGTAATGCTAGGTTGACTGGCCAGAATAGTGGGTGTTTCAACATGATTTGCAGCACAGAACAAGCACTTGCAGGAGACATAAAAAATTAAGTTAACAAACCATCAAAGGTTACAAAAACCCTTTAACACTCCACGCCAGGCGTTGTCTAGGGAAATAGTTTGCTCGACGCTAAAGTACAACACTAAACGAATAGATAATTATTCAAACTATAGAGAACTTATGATAGCGGTTTCACACACGCGGCAATCTGCAGAACTCTTATAGCGGCTCTGTCATACGATTGATGACACTCAATCAAATAAATGGCCGTGCTGGACCAACTGTTCATGCAAAAGTGTTCAGGTATTTATATCCCTCACGTCATTGTGGGTGTTAACGTGTGTAAGCTTTAAGTATGATATTATGAAGATATTTTTCAGTTAGTATTAAAAGGTAACGGATCAGAAGAGTATCACTATCAACGAGAACGAGTTTTAAACCTCCAGGCGAAGAATGTCTGACTAAAACACACGTAAGAATAGCTGACAAAGTGAACCAGTTCGTGATGCACAAAACCCACCGGCAAAGAAAAATTATCTAATTAATACGAATCATGTGCCAGGTAAAATTTCTGTCTTTAACCTAGAACGCACCTCGGAGACACATAGTCGGACTCTCAAATTTTATAATTCTTTTCTGATATAGCACTTGTGGGGTTCATTTTAAAGTTCTTAGGGTAATAAAACTTGTCACCGTCTTAGTTTTACAAAAATCGAAAATTTTTGTCCATACAATTACCACAGGGATGGCGGCCTCTTAGAGTTTCAAATATCCCTAAATCTTGGGTAATTTGTATCGCTAGTACCAAAATTTGCACTGTGACTCCCGAGTTTTATTCTTGATTTTGAAAGAGAATGGTTGAAATATTCCTTGAGGTAAGTTTGAGTAGATGTTTATTAATTTAAATCATTCCCTTTCGAGACGCATAGCACCTTAAAGAAGGAGAAGATAAAGACGAATCTACACAATGTTGAATGTTTGACATTACATTTAGCTCATAGAAACTGCCATGTTTGTATTTCTATGCGATGACACGTCAGCAATGTAAATGATCTCGTTTAAACTCGAAAGTCATGGATGTTAACGGTAACGAAGGAGAGTGGAGATGATAAATTGAGCAATCTCCTTCACGTTAACGTTGCTTTCTTGCCTAAAGTATTCAGATTAACAATCAAGTTCTTGGTCGCATGTCATTGCTTCTTCGCTTTTGAAACAAAGTAATACATGACTTCATGAGGAAACATCCGTGATTTGGTACACTTACATACATAGGAATGGATAGTTATAGTGAACAATGGAAGGGTATGCAGGAATCCCATAGGCTGATGATGCAGAAGGCAGGCATTTTGTGCGTAAACCAAAATTTACAAACCCAAGTAAAGGAAAATCCCCTCTTCTGAACCTCATTGCGGATTCTGCTTGCCTGGGTGTGACAGTGAGACTCTGCTATATGTCAACGAGTAAACAAACAAACATAAATGCTGTCACTCCGATTTTAGGAAGTGTGTGCGTGGATGACCCATTGTTAATTTAATGTTCAGCTTGGCACGACAGGGAGGCTCGGCTGTAAGTTTTATGTGAAAAGCAGGCGACACGTCGGTTAGGAATTCTGTGCAATGACGTCATTAAAATGTATGTACCACTTGTAAACTCTGAGGTACGTCTGGATATTGACTTGGAGACTGCTGTTTATGCGTTACTCGTTAATGAATCAATTCTACTTTTAGGCAGCAAAATATTGAATACTTCATTACGTTTATGTTCAAAGTAAGATGAGTTGAGTATCATAATGATAATACAGGTACATTCATCAACTTTGACACACTTCTGAGTTCACTTCGACGACGCCCTCATCTGTAGTCATATGTCACATGGTCTTTATGCCCGACCAAAGTTCATGCTGTGGCCATAATGGAAGCAACTGAGTCTGCTCGGTCAGAGCAGTCTCAGAAAAAAATCCAAGATGGAGGTTGCCAAGGTTGGCTCGTCGTACTCGGTTCGTTTATTTGCGGAATGTTCATGTATGGAGTCTATCCGTCAATGGGTCCACTCCTCGTCGCAGTTCAAAGGTATTTCGAGGCATCATCCGCCGGTACTGCGTGGATACTCTCATTGATAGTGTTTCTACAGTTTGGCGTCGGTAAGTTTTATTGTATGTGTAAGAGTGGTAAGGTCACGGACTGATAACCTCATACCTTCGATAACTCAGAGACCCCGTGATGACGACACTTGCTATTTCTTACACTATTACTGATTAAATGTTGCCTTTGTCCACGTGAAAAAGCAGATTTATTTTCTGGCTGATATGCCAGCAGACGTTGAAGTAATTCTTGTACAAGGTTTACAGAGTATCTTGAAGAGGGCATTTGGAGGCCGACGATGCCCTACTTCCATGACAAACAAAGGTTGTGCGACTCGCTTTGCATGCCAATGTTTACTTCAGGCCTGAGGAAGCACATTGACCTTGCATACCAACAGACGCAACTAGCGAAGTATACATACGAATCATACTCCATAACATTATAACGATAAATGCTGAGGGCATACATATGGCAGGAGAATATAAGGGAGAATGTATATTATATATTATAGCCCAAACATGGGACTATGTGCCCGAGGGTAGGTGACCATTTGCCCGACGTAAGGAGGGCAAATGGTCTCCTGCCCCGAGGGTACATAGTCCCTTGTTTGGGCTATAATATTTTTATTACATGCCTCTCTTACTCAGTTTGCACTAAAAATATTTACGTTTATTGGCAAATTATAGTCAAATGCTTTATTTTCATTTTAGAGGAAAAACGGTTAAAAATAGAACGATTTTCATCATCGAATGGCGCATTGATATATTTAAACTACTGTTATGCGGTTTATCAATATTTTTATGCGAAATTTTCCAAAAACCGGATTTTCTGTGCAAAACATGCAATTTCAAGACTTTTACGTCCAAAAGTTTTCAAGTTGAAAATAGTTCCGGTTCACTTTCAGTCCAGTGATGACTATGCGGACCGCGACGTCATCGGCGAGTTACCATTGAATCCTATGGAGCGCGCGACGTTCGATATACGAGGCATGTAATAATATCAATTAATGCACGTTACATTTAAAGGTAGACCATTAGTTCATGCTTTCCAAAGTATGACAATAAAATAACAATAAACAGAAATAGAAGCCTTACATGAAAAAATATAAAGGATATACTGATGCATCACAATGCATTACCATGATATTAATTACCTTCAGTCTCTGTCCAGAAAATGTGTTATTTCTTAGTAATACAGGGCTCGAAATTAGCGGTAGTCCCGCGTCCACAGACTACCAACTTTTCTTTGGGGCTACCAAAATCCGTGAAATGGTAGCCCACATGGACTACCAAAGCCTGAGACCTGGAATTCAGTTAGCACTTGGCATGCCATACCCGGTCCATCACTTTAGGATGAGCTATTACAGCGAAAACGGGTCAGCGTGGACTCTCTCTAGTGCCGCGGGACAAAATAAACGCAGCCACCGACGTTTTTTACAGACAAAACACACAGACAATGAGGCAAATGTCATGAAATCTTTTTCTATTGGAAAGGCGTGCTGGCGTTACCAGGACTTACTTTATTTAACTTGTTGATTTCGTCATGGATGTGTAAGACAAATATATCCACGTCTTGAACAGAAACATTGAAAAAGCTAAATTTCAATGTTATCGATTATTTTATCCAACTCACAAACTGAAGCACACAAGGGTTCTCCGTCTTTAGTTATAACAACTGACGCTAAAAGCTGATAGCGTCAATGGAAAAACACACTACGGACCCGACCCTATAGTCGCTGGTGGGCGGGTTGGGGTAGAGGTGTCGGTCAATCAGTCGACGGTGTGCTCGCTGTCGTCGGAATTTCATCTGGACGTTTATAATAGTCGTACAGTGATGAAGATGGCATCGAATAATATACTATATATATTATATAGATAAGGTGTATAATACTGGCATTTCGATGGCAGCAATCTATATTGAGCTGCTTGATGCGGTGTTTGTTCGGTTGATGCTGTCCCAGTTTCGCTGAAGCTACCACCTCCATTGACCAAGGAAGTTGTGTAGATGCAGACGCAGGAAACGTGACCGCGCCGTCGAAGCTCTTTCTGAACACAATTTGCCGTATTTTGGTTTTAATCTTCACTTGTCATGAGGAACTTTTTTTGACAATAAGAATGCAAATTGAATCTTATTTTTGATTTGTGGGATTGATTGAATAGGCGGCATGCCTTTGATGAAGTTGAGTTTGGGTGTTCATTCTAATCTGAAAACAACGCCTGTGGCTGCTTTTTTGTTGCGCCGCACAACAGAGAGTCCATGCTGACTCCGTCACGCTGTGGAACTTCGCAACAAAGTTTCAATATCTGAACGGACGTACTTGAATGACAGGCACAGGAAATGATGGCCAATAAAAACGCATGTTCCTTGTATTTTGATCATAATGTATCGGTCACAATTACACGGAAATTATGCCTCCTCCCTACAGAAAGCCCATGGTCTTTTTTAGCACTGCTACAGTATGTCTCAGTGCTGAGAAGGTCGTGTCGTTGTCATAACGACTATCAAAATGTACATACAGCTCTGTGAGTAAAACGGGTTTTCAATAGGTCACCAATCACTTTCGTCCTAATATACCTGTTTCGTTGGGTATTAAAGGTGTGCTGTATTCACACAAATGACTAGAAAATTCACTTTATAAGCAGAATCTAGAAAAATAGAAAAATAGCCTTTTCTTGTCTGGGTAGCGAAAAAATATCCCTGAACTAAAATATGCATGGGCTACCAGCCATTGTCACTGGGCTACCAACTTCAGAAAATGGTAGCCCTAGTGGATTGCCAGGGGAAAAAGTTAATTTCGAGTCCTGTAATATCGCACATGTATTGGTTTCGTTATCAACACACACTAGTAACAGATAAATTTTTGTATGACCCCTTCCCCTGTTCGTATATTTTATTTGTCCGCTATACACAACGTGTACCATGTGTACTTATTCAAAAAAACCACGTGACTGTAATATAAGCTTACAGGCTATTGTCTGGCCAAAGAGCATTTTCTTGTGATGTCATTTTTTCGTGATGACAGTGTCTTTAGATTTGTGGGAAATCGGATGATTTTATCACCATGTCTATGGAGCATGCATGAGTATTGCTTAAGTAGTGATCCCTTGAAAAAAAGGTGCTGCGCCAATAAACAAATTCTAGTGAGTGGAGTTTGGATAATCTATTTGACTTAAAACAGCATTGCGCTTATGTAGGAACAATAACAACGCCAGTGCGATATCATAATATAATGGTAAAATAATCTAATGCAATGGTACTACAAGTATCTCACAAGTTGCCAATCGTAAATTGTCATGGAAATACCATGGGCAAGGTGACGATGTCTGTTTACAATCAGAAGTTCTGATTACATCATTTGGTCCTTATTAACTCTCAGGCGGCCAGAGAGGTAATAGTGGTGTGTGTTAAGGTGGTTGGAAAGGCTATTTTTGCACCAATTCTTTTCTCAGAGTTAATGTCAAGTTTCAAGTGTTAGAATCAAGATATTTAGTTCAAATTTTTAGGATAACTCCCTTAGTTAATATTTTCTCCAAAGAATATAAAAATTGTATATTTGCAGCCATGATTTTGAAATATGACACCAGTAAATATTAAAATTTAATTTTTCATATTTTTTTTACATATTTGAATTTAATAATAATTGGATAGTATTAATATTACCAAATTAGTTATAAATATGTTAACACTATTTATTGTAAGATTTGTACGGCAGGATTTGTAAATAAAATTTGTTTTATGATTTTACATGGGTTTATATATCAAAAAATTGTTAAAAATTCTTTCAAATTTCAAAATGTGATTTTTCAAAAAGTACTTCAAATACAGGAAAAGTGTGCCGTACAAATCTTATCTGTAACCTTGTTAATAGGCTGTAAAAATTCCATGTCCATATCTCATTTCAAAGTTGGATTAAATTGGTATACAATTATGTAGGAAAACTGTTATTCTGTCAAAAATGTTGAAAACAAGCCATATTTGCACCCCTCTTTTGAAGTCATAGAGCAGTTTTTTTTGGTTAATCTCACTTTTGACACCTCTTTGACACTCAAAGAATCTAAAAATGCATTTACAATAGCAGTCACTCACTCTGAATGCCAGCACCACCTTGTCAAACTTTCCTGAAAAACAGCAAATAATGACTTTCCCTTTTCAAACATTTTATTAAAAGCTAGGGGACCTCTACCATAGTTAATACACTAAGGACTCCCCAACTTCTTCTTATTTGGTCAGTTTTTCAGAAGTTTTAACAGGCTATAACTCTGCAATGCCTTTGTGCCCAAATGTCTAGTTTTTTTTATTCCACAGAGAATGTTGACTACTTTTATATTTTAATAGTTTTGTTGAAATTTATAACTGACGCTCTAGCCTTTCCAACCACCTTAAAGTGATCAAGATTTGCATTGAGGTACAACGCGCCTTCTTTTCTGATCCACCACTTGTGAGGGCTCACTTTCACCGTCTTAGTTTTTTTGAAAATTGTAAATTTTGTTTTTACTCCATAGAGTTAACACACGGATGGCGGCCATTTTGAATTTCAATAACGCAAAATGTTGAGTAATTTCTATCGCTAGTTCCAAACTTTGCACGGTGACCCCTGATTTTTATTGTTGATTCGGTAAGTTTCATTGAGAAAAGTTTGCGAAAAAGATGAAGTCTTTCATTTTCGAGATGCATACCACCTTAAAGGGAAACAGTCTTCAGAACTGCGCCTGTGCGAGTTTCTTGTTTACAAACAATGTATTTCGTGGACGATATCTAGATGCTCACCATCATAGCTGCAACATTTAAATTATACGATGTAGATCATGACAGACATGTTTTAACTTTCATCTATCACGATCGTGCCTTGGATACAGTGTTTACATTTGTCGTATGGGTCCCATACGACATTTGAGCGCAGTTCCGACGACTGTATTCCTTTAAAAGCTGTTCAGAAAGGGAAGAGAGAACTCTCGATAGCGAATATGTATGTGTCGTCACTGTAGATTGAAGGAGTGGATAGAGCAGATTCATTTGCCAAGGTCGTTCCTTCTATCCTCTGTAGTATATCTGAAAAACAAAACAATTCAAATCAGCAAAAGTAGATGCGGCGATGCAGGGTAGAGTTTATTTATTTTATCTGACCTTCACGTAAACATGTTCTCCATATATTGTGCCTTATCTTGACAGGCCCTATATCCAACGTGTGCGTGAAGAAGATTGGATTTCGGATGACAGTCATGTGTGGAGCAGTGATGTCATCGTCTGGATTTTTTCTGAGTTACTTTGCAAAAAATATTCAGTTTTTGTATTTTAGTCTCGGCATTTTAGTAGGTAAGTGTGAACACCACAATCCTTCAGTGAAAAGAGTAAACTTTAACATACATATTTATTTCTAGGTCGAATCGATTGAGTTCTCAAACGATAGACTGACTAGAAGACGAACCATCAATTCTTCTGGGGGACGATCAGCAACAGTCTGCTGAGCTAAAATGTCTTCAAAGCGCGAACCTTACTACTTAAGGTAATATGCACCTCGAAAGTGAAAGACTTAAACTTTCGCTCTAACTTTCCTCAAGGAATCTTTCAATCATTCTCTTTCAAAATCAAGAATAAAAATAGGGGTTCACCGTGCAAATTTTGGTACTAGAGAAACAAATAACCCAAGATTTACCGATATTAGAAATTCAAAATGGCCGCCATCCCTGTGTTAACTCTATGGCGAAAAATAAAAATTTTCGAATTTCAAAAAACTAAGCCGGTAAAAAGTTTTCTTTCACCAAGAGGTTTAAAATGAACCCCCACATGTGGTATATCAGAAGAGAACTGTAAAAGTTTGAGAGTCCGAATGTCTGTCCCCGAGGTGCGTTCTACCTTAAAATAACTCCATGGCTCATGAAACATTTCAACTGATTGTGTAGATTTCTTGAACAAGTCTGAGCGCTATGCCTAGTTGAGGAATATACTTCAAATCTTCGAATGCGAACGATTTTGTATTTCAAGAATGTGACTTATGAACAAGAGAAAGAAAAAAACTTCTACTTTTGTTTTAGTGTTTTGTTTGTTCTCTATAAAAACGAGCGCGTTCTCCTGTTTTGGTCGGTCAAAAATTCTTACAAAGATCTTTGCTTTCGAAGCAACACAGATCCCAGGCTAAATTTTTCATGACAGATGAATGCTGAGTAAAAATTTAATACAATTATTTGTTTTTTCTTTATTTGTTTGTTTATTCAGAAATCCTACAGGATCAAATCCAATTCACAGGTTCCCAAAAACAACTCAAAAGAAAACTTTAAGGAAAACACTGGATAAAGGTGAATAAGCCAACAAAATATCAAAGAGCAAAAAGTGAAGATCATTTTGGAACAAAAGTCGAAGTAGAATACTAACAACAAAGCAAAATAAAGCAACAAATCATCATCGTGAAGAACAGCCAACAAATATAACATGTCAAATGTCAGTCTTCATAAAATTACTAAAAATATGTCATCGGAAACAAATATTGTCGTCGATAAATTAATTCACTTTGTTGTCGTAATTTTGAAATAAAGGCAACAGGTGCGGCTACGTAGTAATACGGCGACTACAGGTGTACGGTGTGGAACTTGACCAGATTTATTGACTGTGGTGCCGTGCGGGAACGGCCTATCAGGGCCGACCCTAGGCCTTGGTGAAAGTGTCTCTCTCGAGACCGTAGGCCTCCGTGAGAGCTGTGTCTCTGTGTAAATCAGAATCTCGAGTGCATCCCCGATAATCACGAAAGTAACCTCAATTTATACATTTACAGTTCTTTGTCGGCTCAATCGTCTTAGAAAGTACAATAAATATAACTTTGAGTTCTACCGACTTTTGAAAAGAAACAATGTACAAGTTATCAGTTTGCCCACATAACACTATTGTTTAAGATCCAAGCCGTGAAAGTATGAAAAGCACCCTACCAGCGTCTTTCTATTGTCCAACTTTGTACACAAGGGCATCTATGAATAATCATAAAATTCATACTATACGGGCTCCTGAATGGCGCCACCATTTAATTAGAACAAAGAATTGTGAAAATGCATCTTCGTGCCAATTTGAAAGATATGCGGGACATAATCTCACGCACATGCGATTTTTAAGCAGGTATATTTACAGCAAATGAGAAGATTATAGAAATATGACTTTGTGATGAGACAAAAATGTAGTTTCAATTGTTTAGAATTTATAGTTATTCGGAAAGAGGCTGGATGAAAGTTGTTTGACACGAATGAAAACATTGCAAAGTATTTGAGACTTTTTTACGGTATTAAAAATCCAGATTGGCAAAAGTGTAAGCGGCTATTTCAAGGAACGGGCTGTTGTCATCTTGTCTTGCCTTTATCAATATTCAAAATGAGCATTGGCTGACATAATGTGAGATCAGTCTCATAGTGTTTACATGGTTGTTAGACGCGTTGCAGTCGACTTGGCTTCGGCGTGTTCTGCAGTACAGGTCAAGTTTCAGAAAACTTGGCTAATGGCAAACAGCGTGGATTGACGAAGAAATTGCCACTATATTTTTGATAATGACGTATGAAGGTTTTAGACTTGAAGGCTCGAAATGCAAGAAGTACACTGTTATTAGAAATGTTTTACAATATTCATACGAGTGAGTTTAGATCGCTGTCAATATGTACATGTAACTACCTTTGACTGAATTAAATATTATTAAGTTCAATTTTTAGGATGGCTTTAGTGTAAATTATATCCTTATTTCACAGTAATCTGGTACTTAAAGCGTATGTTTTTATGATGATTTTTCACTATTAGTATACTTCTTGTTGCGTTCAGACTACTTGCCATACTAGTAAAGGCCAGTAGTTATGTGCGCCCTTTGTATAGCTGAACTATAAGAATGTCTCCCAGTGGCTACTTATAAGGGGAGCGTCGCATTCAATTTCTCAAATTCCTCACCAAAACGTGTATAATCAGCATACATGTTCTCGTATCGTGATCTTTGTGCAACAGGCTGCAAAGCTTATTTCGCCGATTGCAAATGTTATGGTATGTTATATCACTTTGATGCTCAAATATGTGACAATCAAGGATACATTATATTTACAATAGGGAAATTGGTAGATATATTCCGAAAGAGAAAGCGAAGAGAGCAAAGATACTATGAAATCCTAACATGTCCAATATTGAGAATACAAAGTAAATTAGAAATGCTTTACGATTGCCAATTATATAGTTGCCCTAGCTATGTGGTGTTTCTGTATTATATTAAGTATAATTATTTAGCGTAATTTATCAACCCTGCCAAGTAAAACCCAGGAATGTTATCACTCATCATTTGAGAAACACGTGTATGTACTACATTTTGATATCATATGTCATACAATTGTAGTCGACAACCATGTGATTTGCCAGACAAGGGTTTCAAATTTTCCCTCAGGGGTATTTGATATAATAACCGGAAAAAGCAGAGTTAGTAGGTATGACAGCTTGCCAAAAGTAATGTCATTGTTGAATTTATTAGATATATATTCATATCCAAGGTTGTTGAACAGGTTAGAGAACAGCAGCTATTCATGCCTTTCTTCTAGTGGGACTATATATATATATATATATATATATATATATATATATATATATATATATATATATATATATATATATATATATACATATATATATACAGTTTTTGTTTTTGGGTTTTTTTGGGGGTGGGTTGTTTTGCACACATAAGCTTTACTAGGAAATTGTAGCTTTATTTGCATGCACTTTGCAAGTCTTCATGTACATTTCTCGCACTCTTTGCCGAGGTAAGTGCATGTTTCAAACGTGTGTGGCCAATTTTCATATAAGAACCTACATTTCCCTTTGCACTACCCATCTCTATTATCATTTTGATTTAATTTCTTTCAATGTGTTAACGTTTTGTTTTAGGTCTTGGATATGGAATGATATTGGCACCAGGAATTGGGATCATTGCTTTATTTATAAAGAAACGCTTTACGATTGCCAATTATACAGTTGCCCTATCTGGTGGTCTTTCTGTATTGATGTTCCCACCGATTTTGCAGATATGCATAGATAGCTATGGGTGGAGAGGCACCGTTTTGGTATTCTGTGCGATCAATGCCCATCTTTGCATCGCTGCTGCTTTGTTCAGACCGAGGAGCGCCCAAATGGACGAGAAGGGAAACGCTGATGAGCCTGTCAGCACTGCACATCATGACAATAGACGACGTAAATCATCGTCCCGTAATCTTAGACAAATACTGCGCGTGTGCGACTGCCATGCATTCATCAAGTATCCAGTTTTTGCCGTCTGTGTAGCTTCGTTTGCTACAGGAGTTGGCATTGGTTTCTACGGAGCACCAACACATCTTGTAGCTCGTGCTGAAAATCTGCGTTTAGGGACGCCTAACGAAATAGCGTTCCTTGTGTCATTGTTTGGAATCGCCAGCACTGCTGCCAGACTGTTGCTTACCCTCGAATGGTGTTGTCGAATCAAAAAACAGGAAGTCCACTATATATTGTACGGCACTGCGTTTCTCCTCGCTGGAATAGCAAACATATTGAGTGCGTTTGCAACCTCCTATGCAACATATGCTGCATATGCCATAGTCTTCGGCCTCATGAGTGGCCTTTGGTTCGGTTTATACGGCGTCGTCCTCAAAGCCTCGCTTAATGCCGAATTATTTGTTGCCGGAGTTGGACTAACTGGACTCAGTGCAGCTATTGGTGGATTAATTGGACCAACTTGCGCAGGTAGTATAATATACTCATTCGACATGCACTATTTTGAATTAGGGAGGCTATAAATGAAAACAATACACTGTTGTGTCCATGTTGGAGTATTCTTAGGGAGTAGGCAGAGCATGCAAACTTACGCCAACTATTCCACTCATTCGCAAGATTCCAGAGATACATGAGACTTTCACAAGGGCTGCAGTATTGGTAGCAAGTTTGGCCGAGTATTTTGTCCTTCCCGTTTTTCAACTCCCTACTTTACCTTCTGTGTGCTATGAGCTGATAGTGTAGTTTATACGTCTGTTGAATCAAGCTCGACTAACGTATTTTCTGAAAAAGCATAACTCCTGCACAAAGTTGAACGTACAGAGTGTATGATTTAGTCAACCTCCAAAAATAAATATCACAAGAGCCTTCAAAAGATCTTCCTTTGCCAACATATTCGAGGTGAAATGCGCTTCGAGGATAGGTATGGTCGGAGTCTCGTTTTCATCATCCTCGTATGCTGTATGTGTTGACGAATCTTCAAGCCTGAGAAGTAACAGAAGTATAAACCTTCTTGGGTTTGCCAAATCAATGACATAATTTCCCCTAAATTGTTAATATATGACAATACTATAAATCAAAACTGGTCCAATAATCATGCCCATTCGGGGTGAAACATTCCCCTCTAGTTACTATGGAGAACTCGGCCATTTCTTAAATTTGATTAGCACATTCGATTTTTTCCCTATTTCAAAATATGTTAGATATCAAAGTCGGGACCCCGTAAATGGGAGCGGGAAAGTGTGAAGTAAAATAGGAAATCCATGATTTTGAATCTATGTTTCACGACAGTCTCAAATGTAAAACAGTCGCTCTCCAAGTTTTGATGTGATAGCACTGACGAACATATTTCCTTGGGTAAAGTTTATGGAATGACTTATATAGAAATTAACAAAAAAGCGATCAAATGTTAGAATTGGCCTGCGAAATAAGTTTACCGTAACCCGTGCTCCCTTGTATAATTCAAAAGAGAGCATACTAACTCAATTCTTGGCCCTACCTTCGACTAGCAAAACTTATAATGTATAACACGCATTTTCTCATTTTCACCCGATCAATGCATTAGCCCAAGGTAAAGCAAATCAGGTTGTAAAACAACTTCACTAAACAGTAATGCGACGCTCAAAATACATTGTTAACGATTTACAGGAGCCATATATGATGCCACTGGAAATTACAACAATAGTTTCTACTTCTACGGATCTTTCTTGAGCCTTGGAGGTCTGATAATATTGGTACCGCAGTATTTCTTCAGCAGACGACATAAGTTGCAACCGAAGGAAAGTGATTCCACAGACTTCAACTCTCTCAATGATGACGTCGGTGTGAAAGATATCGGAACACAAACAGGCGGAGATTACAACTTGGGAAGTGTTCCTTAGGAAGGGCACGAGGATCTCAGTTTTGTAATTGACTTAAATATTTGGAATTCAAATATCCTTAAAACCATAAGTACTCTCCTGAAACGAAATTTCCATCAGCGTCATGTAAGGGGCGCAGAGCTCGTGTCCGATGTAGGGATCGTCTCAGATTGTCACATTAGTTCAAAAAACGAAATGCGTTCGTTTAAGGGTTTGCTTGCCATTCGCTTACTGAACTTCCCTTTCGCTTTTTTATTTTGTGATCACAAGTTCTCTTTGCATTGCGTGTAAATGCAAACACAAACTGCACGCTCGTATCAACAAATTTTACAGTAACTGTTTCCTATTCGTTCGTGTTACGCTATTGTGTCGACTCTACTACCGACAGTAACATTTTATCCCAGACATTTTATTCATCAAATTATAAAGATAAAAAGTGTCATTTTTAAATATCTGTTAAGCGTCTGCCTTCTTTGACAACACATGCACCTCTCATTTCACACTCACTCGGTGTTAACGAAATACAACTTATTACTACCACTACGGCAAACTTTCTGAGACGCATAATTCTATACGAAAATGTCAAAAAATCCTTTATATCAGGACAAATGGCTCTATTTTGTAAACCAGTTGCGGGCTCAAAGCAATTCTTCGAAAGCATCACAGAGAAGTTTGTGGAAACCTACATGCTTTTACACCAGGGTGACTTCTCAACAACTGGAAACACAGAGATGCAACGTGGGAAGTATAATAACATGACACTTCTATGCGATAAAACATTGACGACGTAATTTGGCCATGGGATACATATTATTCGGTTACGTTACCATAGCAAAATGCAACCTTGAAATCACAGGCAAACATCAATATTTCGCGCTTATGAACTTTCATGTATGGGAGGGAAGGGGTTTTGATCTGAACGAAGGAATTTCGTTTCTTGAACTTATACGACAGCCTGAGACGGTCACTGCTGGACTGGACTTTCAATTCTTGTGTACCTTTCGTTTTTTATTATTGTTCTTGTTTTTTATTGATTAGCGTCTTGTTTTGAGACATTTCAAGGGACATAATGGCCTCTTCCGCGAAATTGACCGAACAATTTCTCTTGACATCATCTGTGCTCATCGTCTTGCTACGTTTATAATCACTCAAAGCGTCGAGCTACATTGCTGAGGAACTACCCTTATAAATGAACTTAAGTGTGCATAGAAAGTTGAAGGTCAACTTAACGGTTAGCATGACCTCGAAAACTCTTTAGTTCCTACTCGTTTTTTTCCGGGATAGCTAGTTCAACTACATAAAAGGAGAAGGAAATAATGTTATGATCCCTTCAACACCGTCGGAACGCATTCACAAACGGCGTCAACGTCATAGAATAAAGTTGGCTGTTGGAACATTTAATGAGAGCAGACTTTCAATTAGGTTAAAGGTATACTGTCACCTGATCCAATTTTGCCACAGTTACCATGGAAACAGAAAATCTAACCAATCATAGATTTTAAGCGGATGGCCGCTTTTTTAAAAACAGCGCCCTCACATGGGCATTTTGAATACTAAGGAACGCCCCGTTAACCATATATGTGCATATTTAGATTACAGGTGACTGTATACCTTTAATGCCCTCCCATATAGTTGAATGTATCGCTGGGTAAGGAAACATTCGCTTTAAGAGGGAATGTCAGTGGAACTTAAGCTACAAATGAAATGCAAACGTGATCCCTTCCAAATTATTTTTCTACAATATGACCCCCTCCCCAATTGCAAATATGCTATTCTTGTATTACCATTCTCCTGTTGTTCAGATAGTAGTGCTTTTAAACCGTATTTTAACATGTTAAAATGTGAATCAAATTTTCACTGTAATCGGAACTACTTACAGCTACGCGTAAGCGTTGGCGTGATCATATACATCTGAGCGCACAGAACTTATGATACAAAGAAACGCCATTTATAAGTTTGGTCATTTTTAATGTTTGCTGTCACAAGCAGAGTCTTACCAAAAACAAACAAACAATCAAACGTATTGAAGCTTTTTTATGCATTGCGAGCGATATCGCGACACCTCTCATCGTTAACCGTGTTCCGTACGGTGTGTTCATGTCGTCCACGCTGCTGAAGAGTAAGGTCCTGGTTGACTGCATCATGACAGAACCGATATATAGGACAAGTTTTTTGTTGACGAGTTTTAATATCTATATAGGGAATTGTATAGAGTATAGCCATAAATGAGCCACAACAATTCGACTACACCACTGAAAATACACGACAGACCGGAGAAGATGCACATACAGTACTAATGTTTACGATTCGTACATAATATACTCTCAGAAAGGTCGTGATTCAGTTCCGTGGAAGTTCCGGGCACAAAGCATGAGATACTCCCAAGAAAGTCAAACTTTCGAGTAGGTCGTTTAAACAAGTTAAGTAATATTTAGGCAAGCCAGTAACGAAAATATACAAAGTACAGACGGTGTATATAGCTTTGAAATGTTTACTCGTACTGCAACAACATGTAGATCACAATGAATGAGTTAAGTTACGACGCTGTACTCACTTTAAGTTTTCCCTAATCCTGTCACAAAATTCCTTCTAAGATGATAAATTAGGCATATGGGTCTTCTCAGGGCATGTAAGCTTCTGTCGATTTCTGTCGATTTAGTCGCTTATTTCGGAACGTCGACAGGGAGACAGTCATAACCAAAGTACCGTGCAACTCGTCAAAATACTGGAATAAATCACTCGAATACGACGCGATATCATTGCTGTCATCACTTTCTGAGCCCAATAACACCATGTTTTCAGAAATTGGAGTTATTTCTGCCAGTTTTCAAAGAGTTATAAAACTTATTTCTCTTGGTCAAATTGAAAATTATATTTTTGTAACCAGAAGTGTTCTTTTCTACTTTTTATCACCTATACAGGCAGAATAAAGCTATGTTCGTTATCTGTTTATGTACTTTTCGGTCACTTCTGTTTTTTTTACCATGATTCCATACAAATCTTCTGTAAAATTTGACCGTCCTTGATTTTTACAGACCGATCCCCCTTCCCGTAAAAAATCCGAATGCTCCCTAACTACTTGCTGTGAATACGCCAGCGTTATGCTGAACGCCATGCATGGTGTGTCAATCGCGCCCGGGTCAAGGGTCATGACGAAGACACCTCACCCCTTACAGTGTCACTTGCGTATTCACAACTACGGTAGGTAACTACCAACCCTGGTTTAGGCCCAAAAATTGTTTCTTGTTCTTGACATTCAGAAAAAGTGATGCGGCGACGCGGTTTTTTCCTCTTTTTCCCTTTTTCCCTTTCGTTTTTATTCCTAACAATGATGGTTTAGCACTATTGATAGAACAGTTAATGTGTTTTGTCACTGGCTGCATAATACTTCCGTTTTCTTGTTACGATTTTTGGACATGCAAACAGGGATATCAAGGATAGCTGTACTGAAGAGTATATATACCCCCAAAAAGCACGACGCACAGGTTCTGAAATGACGCGAGCGGTGACCAGAAACGTTCCTTTTATGGCCTTACTGAGTATGATATTTCAACCGTTTTACATAACAACTCTTCAAGGAGAGTTATTACGAATTATAGAGAGGTGAAACAGTGCGTATTAGCAAGCCTTGTGGAGATCAACACTGAGGTGAACACTATAGCCAACATGGAGTTAATCAAGGAGTCTTTTTGAAGAGATTCTTTTCTATCCGACGTCAGATGAAACCCGGGACAGGAGACATTCTAGACGTCGGCGAGGCAATATGCTATTAGTCTTAATGTTAGGGTTAATACTATCACCCGAATGTAATTAAAAGTTTAAATTGCACCTACGCGTTGAGTAATGATATTCCTAAGCCTGTGGAACTTTTAATCTTCACCCCAAATCACTATTGAAAGAAATTTGCACTCTGATAAAATATCTCCTCATTCCGTAGGAAAGAGCAAAGTTATCTTTTAAATGTAAGACAGCGACCGTACCGTAGGATCTAACAGAAACTTTGCATGTCGTTGTTGTACTGAAGATTCCGGCTAGATAAAGTTACAACGTTCCGCGTACGTGTTGGGTACGATTCTATGACGTCGGACGCAAGCAATTTTGAATGTTAAATGCAATAATCAAAAAGGGGATTTTGCTTAAAAATGCCGCTATACATTTCATTTATTGTAAAATCTCTTTTTTTGAAAATAAGTCGCTGAAACATGCACGGGTCATGAAGTTATTGCGTTGTTTTTACATTTCTTCCACACTTAATGTAATATGGCAGAACTATCTGTCTTCACCGCCATCATACTTAGGCGCACGGCATCGGCACAACTATCTTCAAGTCGTGAGCTTTTTCGGTAAAAGGTGTTTTTCCTCTTCATCTGTGACGGTCGTCCAAACTCCTACGGCAATAAAGCATGCTCCAAGGCAAATTACACCAGCGAAGAAAATATCGCTT
This sequence comes from Ptychodera flava, assembly GCF_041260155.1. NCBI lineage: Eukaryota > Metazoa > Hemichordata > Enteropneusta > Ptychoderidae > Ptychodera > Ptychodera flava. The sequence continues at coordinate 22,682,082 of NC_091932.1, forward strand.
CCTCGATTTAACGACAAATATACTTTTTATGTATTCCTGCTGCAGACACGACCAAGGTTTCTCTTTATCCACACTGTCTCACAATTTCAAATTTTGTGCAATACTTGAGCAAAACGTGACTTCATAGTGCGGAGTTCGTGAACAATCGAGTGACGTTTCGTGTCTCTGGCAGAAATACATCAAGCGAGGAACCGAATCAACAGTAGTTTGACTGAAACAGCACTAAAACACAATCACTTGGGTGTGTATGCATGGACATATTCTGCCGACACCTGTAAGCTATAGAAGTTTTGGCTTACATGATTAATCTTTAAATTCTCATTACATTGCTGATCGTGTAAATTCAGCAACAAATGGTAGCTGTTATCTGCGAGGTAACAAAACAGCACGAGACTGTTTAGCATGTAAATATTTCTGTTATAATTCTCATTTAGTTACATGCCAGGAAATCCCAAGAGAGTTTGACCGGTTGACCTCGCTGTTAATTTTATGCAGGAAATTACAATAACAACGCTTGGTCGAATGACGCAGTGCCTTGAGGGTGGGATCGCCAGTGGTATAGGGGGAGGAGTACCTTCCCGATGGTGATAAGTGGTGCAGATTACCGTCGCCTAGGTGACTGGCGTATACGCATGCCAAAAGACACCTATGGTTGATTTCCTGTTGACCAGTCGGATGGCAGAGTTGCAAATACCTGGACTGAACCATTTGGTTTTTGTGGGTGTCGGTGGTACTTTGACAATAAAAGTAAAGATGCACAGATACTGAGTTTATTGTCTTGTTTATGAGCGGCCAGTATTTCCAACAGCATGAATTACGTGCATTTGCCCTAGAAGAAATAAATAATTTCGAATAAAACATCGCGAATGTAACCACATTCCCTAAGCTTGACGTACACTTAAGTGCCCCATTGAACCATGGAATCACCCAACTTTCGATCGAAGAGATGAGTTTTGCCAAACCGCGTATACAGAAAAAGTGGCAGATGACTTTATTTTTAGAATCATAGACAGTATAGCGAGATGTAAAAAATGTGAAAGAGGCTCTCCACGTAACTATCCTAAATGTTTTTGTGTCGAGTTTGTGTTTGATTCGTTTCGAAAATGTGTTCCTACATTCTTATCCGATTGTGTGTGTTAATAAAGATGTTTGTTTCGCTTTGGATATTTGTAGAGAAGTTTGGATTAGTGTGTACGGTAATGTTTTGTTTGTGTGGGGAAAGCTTATGGCGAGACGCAGCCAGACCTATGTTGTTACAAAAGTTGATAAAGTCGCCCTTTGACGCTCGCGTTTCGAAACCCGAGTGTGGTTTCTCATCAGTCGCAGTGTTGATTCATTCCTTAGTTTGTGTATGTGAAAATTTATTTTAATGCATTTAGTGGTTTTGGTTTTCGATTAGCGAGGCAAGTATATAATTTTTTGGTCACGTTGTGAGTCCGTTTGGTGGTTCGGTTTGTTTGTTCTATGTTTCTTTACTTCGGTAAATTTTGTTTTGACTGGTGTGTCTTTTAGATTTTTGCGGAGGTTTGTGAATTTTTAGGCAATAAGTACCACTGCGGGGTACGGATTTTATGTTTATTGGATCAAGATACTTACAAGTTCTCGTACATTTTGATTAATAGTTTGTTTACTTTGTTTACTATTTGTTCTGGCTTGTTGTGTATAATACTGAGTGTTGCGTAATTGCCTTTCGCATTCGAGTACGTAATCGTTTGTGTTGACAATGACGAAAATCCGACCCTTGTCGAAGTTTTTTTCCCGAAATTTGTCTATTGTTTGCAAGCTGGTTTATCGCGATTCTTTTAGCGCGCGACATGTTTTGTTTCCTTGTTTGAAAGGGTATCTCTAGAAGTGCGAGTTTAGCAGCTTCAGATAGCTTTCAAGGTTTTGTAATTTGTTGTTCGTGGAGCCCAATTTGACTTTTCTTTGAATTGGTGTTGTTGCGATTGTTTGTGTCTCACGACGTAGCGTAGTCATATTTTACGACTTTATTTGTTGAAATCCTGAGGTGGTTTTATTCTGTTTGGTTTTGTTGGTGTCCGAATTAATTTTAAGGCTTTTGCCTAGTACGGAGTTTCATAGTTTGAGAGATGATAGGTTGTTGTTGAATTTCATGTTGCTGTCGGCTTTTCTTTGGAAATAGCTGATTTATTTCCACTGCCATTTTTTCTGTTACGTTACGGTGATTGTTTATTTTGTATTTAATGTTGTGTTACAGTTGTTTGTTATGTGTACGATTTTTGTTTGTGTGTTCTATGTAATTTTATGGGGTTTTTTGGTAGTTCTCTTTTTGGAGTATTTGGTGGCCCTGAAAAGGGCCGCTTGGTATGGGTTTTTGTTAGCGCTTGGCACGTTTGTTTTGGCGATAAGCCTAGTTTTTTATGCTTCTTTTCGCCGATTCGATGTGCTTGGTGAGTAGGTGTTTGCCGCCTTCTTGTCACTGTGTGTGCGTACATGGACGGTCTGTATAGCCCTTGAATGTGGTCTTGATTTTACAATCAAACTTACAATTTAGGAGTATATTTCAAAACTGATAAATGATTTATGTTTTCACATGGGTTCACAAACTTTTACGGCTCGGACTATGATTTTACAAGTTTATATAAAAAGTATAAGGCGCGGGGTATTATATATTGACTGATTACTGTAGCTATGATAGGCTACATTCAGGACGGGCAGTAAAACAGGTAGTTTTCACCGTGGGCAGAACTCTGTGCAATGATACTGAACATTAATATTAAGCCTGTCACCTTGAAGGTAATGCTGTAGGTGAAACAAGGACTTCAAACGCACGATGGTACAAACAACAGCACAAGTGAAACGTACACATAGAAATACACGCGTGTCTACGTTGTGCCCACCCGGGCCATGCGATTAAAATATGACTGATAATGCTGGATAGTGTTAATTGGGTCGATAAACAGTCAATTAATAGTTTAATTGACTACATGGGTGATTGGCAGGTCGTGTCTAACGACGCATATGCAAAGCAGGCCAAAAGACAAAAGCCCCCAAAGATATTGACAGCTGGCCAGGGGTCACCATGAATACGTAATGACGCCTCACTACGCAGAAACTGCGTAGTCAAGCCCTTCTTAACCGGTCAAACCCTCTGGCATTTTCCCTCATGAAATTTGTGGTTTTTCAAATGTTAGCCACGATAATTAACTGCACTGATTAAGGTCAATCTCCTCAGAAGCTCATAGCATCACGAATAATAGTATAACGGTAGTAACTTACTGAGGGATTAAGATAGGAGGTGATGACGTCACATCGAGCAGACATTTCTAGCGGGAGGACGCTGTATTGATTGTGAATCGCAGCTTCCCTGTCATATCATTTCAATTGGGCACGATGAAATCTAAATCAAAACATTTTTTAGAGACGGGTTTAAATAAAGGATATGATGAATTGTCCAACCTATGCTGCTACATTAGAACTGGAGTCAGTTACGATAGTACGTGAGCGGTACAAAAACTTTATCAGTATTTTACCTTTCCGTACCTCATCAGAAGGTACACTAATCCCAGTGGCGTTGATAAACAGATCACTCTCATGCATGAACATAGGAGCCGTGATGCATTATTAGAAGAGAATACATTAACGCTGTTTGAGAATTACCAGCCTGTGGGATGGTGCTGATTGTACATCATGTGATTGGCACATTGTGTCCGAATATCTCGATAAAACGCTCGCTCGGTTTGAACCGTGATAACGCAGCCTTCAGAGAACGGCGTGCGAAACTCGCAGAGATTAGGCGTTCAAGTCCAGAAGTGTACCGACTGAACGCGAAAGTCAGAGAAAAATAATTTAAACTGAGCCATTCATAGCTACATGTTTCTGTGCGTTTCTTGATTTCCCAAATATAAGTCTCGTACTCGCTCTCATGAAGGCTTTTTATTAAGTATCTTTCTCCTTGCAAACTTCTCATATTCTGTTATGTCTATTACTTTGGGTATCCATTTATTACATTTTCAAAAGTGGAACGCCTTTCCTACTCTATAGTCTATTCTATTTTGAGTTGATCCTAATCACTATAAATAAATCATAAATCAAAATAGCCAAACACTTTCGCTGTAAAGGTTACAAACAGGCGCGTTTGCATTGTTTTGTACCTGCCTTTTGGTATCAGTAAGCACGACAAAGGTCCGTGAAATCGAGACTGGAGGTTACGCCGATGGGTCACATCAATATGACTGTACGCGGGTGGGTATACATATATCCTTAAAAATAGTATTTTTATTCTGTGTGGACATACTCTTTGAGCGCGAAGCAAATTTTGCGATAGAGTCAGACATGAAATGAAAAAAAAACCAATCAGTCAGCTTTTCTTTTATCATATCGCGTCAGCTCGGTGTCGCTGATAAGGTGAAATTTTCGCACCCCGTCCATGTGTTCACAAACTTCTATATTATAGCGTCGGTTACATAGACATTGAAATGGTTCGATTCATTTGGGACTGAGCTCACACCAAGACACCGATGAGATTTCTCAGAGATGTTTGAGAACGTGCACGAAGCAGCAAAACACAAGTTCTACCAAAGCTTTTCTATATATTGGTAAATTATTATTATTATTAATCTTTCCTTAAACTCGATAACTTCACATGACTTGGTGTAAACATCTCTCTTCATGGAGGTCGAATAAATAAAAATATATAAAAATAAGGTACATGTAGAACAAGCAGATAAAGTTTGAATCTCTGATTGTTTTAGGGAGATTGTTACATTGATCTTCACCTGCGACATACAGAGTGTTCTGATAAGGTGCTGTACGTGCTCGAAGAATTTTAAGAGCTTCTGATTGGAAAAATTCAGTAATCTGGAGGGGATAGGAATTGAATATACTAGTTATATAAGCAGGGTTTACATTATGAGTTACTGTAGATATATAAGCTGTCTATCCGCATGATAACTCTTTATGTAGGCAGGATATGTGGTGCCCGGACCGTGACGCTAGTTGAGGATCATATATTTAGAGATGCGTAAGAGTCACGCGACCCTTTGATATTGTTATGCCTTAACCTAAAATAATCGCTTGTCGAAACTGAACTTTTGAGAACTAGGCGCTACCTTTAGTGATAACAGACCTATTGTAATTCAGTGCTTTTTGTATCCGGACACAGTGACACATGATGCTGTTTTTGTAGTGGTGAGAGAGTGTATTAAGTACACATTCTTTAGTATTATAGTCAACCTTCAATTGAAAAATCACACATTTAAGCTTTCGAGAAACAACTCCCAAAGAATTTATTTACCACACCTTTCTCGTCAACGTACGGGGAATTACAGAGAATGGCGATTGAAACCATGTCATTAATGAATTTCAAAGTTCTACGGTAGAACATTTTATGTAGTAGCCCGTAGCTGGTACAATTTTACATGTATACACATTTGCCAAAACGCCAAAATATCAAGATGAGTACTATGGCCAATGCAACCAGTAAACAAATCACATTTCGATTGAGGAGTTTGTAACAATTATCACGTGTTTTCAACTAAAATCCATTCGAAACCTAATTCTTGTTGGTTGTATTTCAATGGAAAATGCATTTATGTATTATAATTGAATGGCGGATGGACAATATCTTGTTGTTGGTGTGAAAGGTCACCAATGACAGGTAAAATACGCACTTTTTATATTCTTTTGACCCGACGTTTTGAGTGAAATGGGACAAGACATTTGCCAGAACTTACATTCTTTAGGTATAGGTTTTGCCTTGCGTTTCCCTTTTAAACGCAGCTATTAAATCTAGGATTGCTTCGCTACGTTATGAATCAGTCGTTCGGACGATTTCTATGACAGACATAGCCATAAAGAAAGTGTGAGTAAAGGTCGTACACTGCATTAAGCGCACTTTTTCGACAATCAATCAGATTTTATTCACTGTTCTTTAGTTTGTCTAACCTCCTGTATGTCTGGCACGTTTATTCAATTCACGTCGAAATCGTCCTTCCATAATGTGTATATATCTATATGAGAATATGTTTGTGTCTCACAAAATATAGTGAAAGGAACACTTCTGATTTTTTGTCTCGTGACGATGATTTTCTTTGAAACATTTTGGAGTACGTTAATCACATTTCCATTTACAGAACTCAACTAGAAATGGCGTTTTCTAAATGTTCCGCGTGTTCTTTGTGTAAAAGTGTGAATGGAAGCAAATAAGATGAGAGCATACTTTATCATCAGTGATTTTACATTTTAACTTGTTAGTTTGATTTGAGGCATGTGAGTTGTAAAGCAATTGTAAGGATGACACACAGAATTGTGGGGTAATAAAAAGGTGTGGACAATATAGCCGTTATCTGAGGTTATGGGTGACCAAGCAGGCAGTAATTGCCGCTTAGAGTCCATCTCGATAACAGTTGATTCAAGCTTGTTCTCGCCCGTTCTGCTGGCACCCATCAATTCAAACGAAGTAAAGTCGACCCAGTTGAATTGGTGCGTTGACCCTGTTCCCTTGGCTGTCTGTTTGCTCGTGGGTTGGAACACAGCGACAATCTATCAACATCTGCTGGTACGTGGAACTTTGTTCACGTTATGGCGATATCTCTAATTATATCGGAACAGTATATTGATGGTGCAAATTCACCGATTTGATTGGTCGATACACGAAAAGAACCATGAACACTGTGCGTATCTGCATTGAAATCTTCACATAAACTGCACAGAGTAGTCCAATGTCATGCATAGGGGAGAATGTTTTCAGCTGTGACATAGCATGTTCTGTTTCCATTGTAATATTACTAATTTTTGAAAATGGCAAGACATCAAAATGACCGTTAAAATTTGAATTTACTTGTCAAATGTTTCACAAAGGAATGGTTTCCTAATGCAGTAAAAGCCCATATCCCTTCAGAGGGTAGAATTCATAGAAAACCAGGAGACAATAGGAAGATATGTTGAGGTCAACAAAATTTCAAGACAAAATTTCAAGAGTTACAGCTAGAGGGGATTTCAGTGTAACCTCGTTAATTTTCCAAACAACAAATTTATTTTCCAGTTTATTTTCATATTTTCCAAATTTAAGGCAAACGTCGTCTCAGAAAGACTACCCTCCGGGCCACTTGTTAATCTGTTTTGATTGCTTCCGACGGAATTTCCGAATATATCATTTTCAGACACTTTGAATGTAGACCTGGTTTCCAGGTCTACGATATAATATGTGGATACAACATGGCATCCGCTGTTCGAAGGGTTCTCGAAGATATTTTCATTGATTATTATTATAGTAATATTAAAAAAGCTGTCTGTATAATCTTTGGTTGACATAAGAAATATACGTGATAAAATTTCAAAATTGCTAACGTCTATGGTTATTACCTTGAAAGTCTTTCACATATGAACTATAATGAGTCATCAGGTACTTTGTATGTACAGGTCGGCATGAGTGCTACTTGTGCACCCAAATTCAAAACCGGAAGATAAATAGGCAATATAATCCACATAGCAAAAACTAGTATTCCTCTTTGACAAACAAATCTCTGGCTAGTATACTTTGGCAAGTTTGACTTCAGGAAAGAGTTATAGCTCTAGTGTCTCAATACATTTTACCGTTAATCCGCTAAGCCTAAAGTAAATGAAGACAATGTTTCTAGCGTTACGTCATTACAATCCTTGATTAATGATCGTAAGCTGATTACACGAAAATACCTAAATATCACCAGAACTACATTCCACATGGGGGTAGGTAGATAAGGCAAAATCGAACCGCAAGCAAAAAATGATATTTTAATAACCTCTTTTTGATCACTAAGAGATTATTTTAATGCCAGCTTAGTTGACAGGGAAATACCAAGATTCTGATGCATTATTACTTTAAGGTCAGCTTCAGGAGAAAATATCCCGTATTTCTCGAAGATATTTTGATCGAATTAGGGTTGCATACATACACTGTAGCCAAAGAGAAAATGGACCTTTGTAAATCCGTTCCCTCCCTTGGTGATTATCAAAGGTAAATTGAATGTAAACATACAAATACTGTCGCACAGCTCAACTTTCCAAATTATTCATTTTTTGTGTTAAATAAAACCTGACACACTGAACATTGAAGAGGAAATTATGAATGTTTGCTGTGTTTTTTATCAATTGTGTGCATTTTCCATATGAGCAGCTTTACGTGTTAGTACTTCCTAATTTTTGCAGCCGATGACTTATTGACGAATGCATTAACAGACGAATGCATTGCAATAAATGTTCGCGTGATTCAAATGAATATCTTGTGAAAGGCTAGCAGAAAGGATGTTCACGTTCAAATACAGTAAAAATCAAGGACTTCCACAAATCCAGTCCACCATGTTTAAATGCAAACAAAAAGAGCCTGAGTTGAATCTTTTAGAAGTATCAAAATGAAACATCCGATGTCTGCAAAGATTCTGTTTATTGATTAGATTATCGAATTACTGTTTCATGCGGGCGTGGGTCAGATACATTTTAATCAAACATACCGGGAAATCGTTGTAGCAAACAAATCGTGCCCTTCCCCAACATTGCAAGGTTAGGTAAGGTCACCTATTGGATTGTTTATCATAAAGAAAAACTCTGTAGTACAATTTTTCGTTGCGTGGTGAATGAGTAATATTCATTGTGCTGCGAAATACCATGTAATGAATAATTTGGAATAATTTGAAAATGTCATGAGATCCCATGACCGACGTTGAGCTTTAAAGAATGTGTATGTATGAATGAAAGAGTCGATTAAGGGTTAGATCGAGACGCCGTCATGGCTGCCGGTCCTTGCTGGGTGTCTCAAGCGCAACCAGGGTGAAGACACTGCACATTTCTCTGAACAATGTGAACAGTATAGTCGACTTTGAACTTATAGCTTAAACGTCTGATAACATTTGGGCGTGCGTGTGTTGCATGGTCAACTAATCTCTCGTCATTTTAGTGATCCAAAATTTGTTATGGGTTCACACTAGTCAAAGGTGTCTTTGTAATGTACATTACCTAGTTTTATTCATTCGTAAAACACGAATTGTCGTGTTCCATCTTTGCAATTAATTATTGGAAAACCTATATGTTTTACATGAACTTGACTGCTTTATAGGCGTGTATGATGCGTTACATCCACACAAATACTTTGAATTGATACTGTACCTCATGAACAATAAACCCCTCGGTGTTACACACTTCTACTTTCCTGACGATGTGAAAGTAGCCTTCGATCACTTCCTAGGAACTACCAGGTACATAGTTTGTTTCAAAGAATTGCTAAAGTCTTACCAAAGACAGTTAAATTGTGATGTTCGCTTAAAGTAGTATGCGCCTTGAAAGTGAAAGATTTAAACTTTTGCTCAAACTTTCCTCGAGGAATCTTTCAACCATTCTCTTTCAAAATCAAGAATAAAAATCGGGGATCACAGCGTATATTTCGGTACTAGAGAAACAAATAACCAAAGATTTACCGATATTTAAAATTCAAAATGCCCGCCATCCCTGTGTTAACTTTATGGAGAAGAATAACATTTTCGAATTTCAAAAAACTAAGCCGGTGCAAAGATTTTTTTTACACCAAGAGCTTTAAAATGAATCCCCTCAAGTGGTATATCAGAAAAGAATTGTAAAAGTTTGAGAGTCCGAATATCTGTCATCTGTCCCCGAGGCGCGATCTACCTTATAGCACGTAATTTTCAGAGTTCATATTTGGCATGAAATGTAAGCAAACATTTGTTTGTTCAGCCATTCGGTAGTTTTCCGTCAAAGGCACTCCACTGCTCGTTTTCCTTAACCGAAAACACCTCCATTTTTTCATTACAGTAATAATATGTTTATTTTGGTAAACATATAAGGGCCGGAGGCCCATATTATGCAGAAATAAACATGTTATTATAAACACATCCATTGGGAGGTTGTCGAATGAAGAGAACATAAGTGCCACAATCGATAGATCATAATTTCGGTTTATACGAGGTTTCAGAGTCATTTCTGATATTTTTGTTGGCAAATGAAGAAATGAAAATGCATAGTTTTCTTGACTTGACCATTTCGCTTAATATCTCTCATAAAATAAGGTTAATTCAAATATTTGCTCTGTAGACAGTGTATATGCCATGAAGACTGCTATAAATTCTGCGAGCCTGTCGCAAAAACATCTCAATTATGTTGCAGAGTCGCCACGCAATTTTTCTGTAGCATATTGTTAGGCCGAAATTCAATTTTCCCAATAACAGCAGATAAGCGCTCAGAATGAGCTTATGGGGATTGAAGCCGATGATATGTTTGCTGAGCAGATCGTTTGCAACCCTTATTTCGTCTAGAAAGTGTGCTTCGTGGAAACGTGAAAAGCTCACCATCCGCTCGTTAATGGAAGGTATACCTCTCTCAGGTTATCAAGTTCAAATAGCTGAGAGTCACTTCTTGTGAACAACCGATCATTTTACTGAGAGTACGAAGGACCGCTTTAGATGGCAAGGATCCAAATTTGGGTATGATCAACAGAGAGCTGAAACGCTATTTGTTGTCGACATTTGCTAAAAAAGCAAATATTAAATTTCAAGTAATGAGACGCCATTGTATCATTCAGTGATTACATTAGATTAACTATTCACTATTTTCATCGATCGTATTTGCAATCTAAAAAGGCACTAATGAAATTCGTCTGGGATAGCTATCAACTACTTCACGTAACCACTGACTAATGTAGACGCGTTATATTTGTGAACAAATCTAGACGTGTCCGATGTGCATCCAAGCGACAAAATGGCGTCCCGATGTAAGATGTTCAATACAATTTATGCAAATTTACACTCCATGGCAACATAACTCATTCTGCCTGAGGTAATGGCACGGTAGTTTAGAATTTTCCTTGTCATTATTTCCTACTTGCTTTGCGAAAATTCGCTTTCCATTATAACATTCAATCAGGCGAGAAATGATGAAAACAGCAAAATGTATTTGCACTAGAAACCATAAACTTTGCAGCATTTCTCAATTCTTGCTTATCCCGGTTCATATCGACTGCACCTCTCCTACAAACAGAAAAAGAAAAGTTCAGTGAGGAAAACTGAAAATGAAGTTTGCAATATCTTACAAAATGAAATCAACAGTCTGCCTCTGTGTCAAACAATCATCTCGACATTCAAATGGGAATACACTTCATACAATTTAATCAACAATATAGATAAAAATTGCTAGTATAACTCCAATTTATATTGTGATTGAAAGGCATTCGCTCAAAAGAAAAGTATCAACCAAGATAATTCTAAAATATAGTTTTGTTCGCATAAAATTCGAAAAATGAATTAGTACTGAATAGAGATGAACTGTGTATACCGCTACATTTTGCCATCAAATCGGAAATGAACGCCTATGACTGCAGAAGGCATTTTTGCAGTCGAATGCAGTATTGCTTTTTCAGTTCATCCACTTATCCATGGAATTTCATGAACAAATCGACGGAAAATCAGAGTGCTAGGCAATGCCAACTGGATGATCTTGGCGCTACGTGAGATACATGTACATCAACAGTCAAGGAATACAGCCTTATTTAAAATACCAGGAAGGGCTTTCCTTGCGGGCGTCATTATTAGAATTTAACATCCGTCCTCAGTCTCATTATACTTGTATCTGCAGAATACTATACTATGACAATTCACTTCCTCGTTCATATGTTTTTAACCACACACGCACAGTTCGGCCGGTGGAAGCAGGGTTTCCAATATGTGCTCATTAGCGTCTATGTGATATTCTTCAAGACTCTGAAGACATGCAAGAGAGGCTACAAGCTACATATTTCTCCCATTTCACTTGCCAGAGGCTGTGTTATTTACCTTTGACTTTCCCATTCTTGTGGTTTGTAGAAATTGTGAGGATCAGTCCAATTATAGTCAGTAGACACAGAAGAAAACGTAGCCGGACTTGAAGAATATAAGACTTGGGTTTGGTAAAACAACTCAAGTCTTCATGCATCAATTGGCATTTTTATTGCTAAAATCCCGACGTTTCGGCTGTACACAGATAGCCCTTTTGCTCCAAGCGGGGTTTCTGTTCCCCGCTCGCCTTAGGACACCGGCGTTACCGCTTCACAGATGCCACAGTCAACGACTTCTTTAAAGGCGGAGCCTCCCTTTAAAAGGAGGCCAAGGTATGGCGGCTTTCATTGTGTATGTAGACACCAAACAGGCAACACGTGGGCACATGCTCCAGAGAATGCCACTTTTTAGTTTTCCCCGCCGCAAAAACACAGACAGACTGCCAAGCGGTCAGTGCGAAGTTGCTGCCGATCGAACTCTGTGGTCATATTCAAAGTCTAGCACGACTGGAAAACATTTTTAGGATATTCGAGCGTTTGTGGCGGGGAATCAATGACCGTTGGCGATTTGAACCAACCGTCAATCAAAGCTTGCATAAACTCTGTTTGCAGGATTAGCAAAACGTGACAAAAGGTTGAGATCAGTTTGTGTAATCAATGTATAGAAATCAAACATCGTACTGGCCAAGTGTTTGACTGGGAGGAGAGCTCCACTAATGCGAGAACCTGGGATTGAAAGTGCGGCTTTAACGACTTCTGCTGTCGTCACGTCAATCCATCCAGCCAGGGTTCAGTGGATAGCAAGACTGCTGTTTCGGTGCTGATGTTTTTAAGAGAAACGAAAGGCGACAAAGAATCTTGAAAACGGAAACTTCCAAGTGCAGATAAAAGTTTGTTATAAAAGTGGCCGTAAACTACATTACTGTTGAATATGGAATATAGCTTTCCAAAAATTTGTTTAGTGCCGCTGTTTTACGTAAAAAAGCTATTTCTCTTAAATTTTTAAGTTATTTCTTATTTTACCCCCTTGTAATAAGTGTTTGATTTACTTACATCGCTTTATACTACATAATTATGCAAAATTACATACTTAAATATGAAGGTTTCTTTTAAACGAGCAGTTGCTTATCGTCTGCACACGTTTTTCCTGGCTCATCTCCCTCTCTCCCTCTTACGGCGGTGTGAAGGTAGTTTGCAAGGTATTCGTAAGGTTCGCAAGTATATTTTGTAAACACAAAGGGTCCGACGGGCATTAGGTGATTTTATCAGCGGTTAATCTGCGGACTTGTTCTGAGTCTTGATAATTGCTGTAATGGTAACAAATGCCTTTTTTCGGTTGATTATAAAAATATGTTGTCAGCGCTTCGAAAAAGTGTTTCAATCGGCTCGACTATATGACAAATGATCATTTTTGGGTCGACTGATAACATTCGTCCGCATACCTTAATGTGAAACTTAGGCACTGCCATGTTCCATATATCGTTTTGCTGTATGCAATTATAGCGTAACAGCGATGGCTACATAGTGAAGAATGAAGTTTTAAGAAAATTATTTTATATATTTTCATTTACAGAAGTCAAATGACAATTTTGATTCTACATCTAAGCTCACACGGTGGTTTACTTTATGGCTGATATTATGTAACTTTTACAAAATGTAGCACGAATTTCGCGCCCAATTATCTCGACCACCCCTCCCAAGTTGTATGGACCATCCCTACACATTACAACCACTTCAGATTAGTCAGCGATTCCTTCGCGGTAATACCCTGTCTTAAAATTCAACATTTTAACAGAGCAATACACTTATCTATCCAACTGTATCACGCCAGCGCTCACTTAGAAAGAATTCACCCCTGACGATATAGTGACATTTGTAACGGTCTGCTGCAGACACACATTTCGAACACCTCCGTAAAATTGACATTTTGAACTCATAACATGCATTCGTCTCTCTTCCCCGTTTATCGGCACGGTTGGGCAAAGACAACTTCATGGGGTGATAACTCATAAAATTGAGATGTCGGTATTCTGATTTCCTGACTCTCGTTAAAAGTCGGCTTCTTTTTTACAGCGTCGCCTGTGAATTTGCTTGGATACCAGGGAGGGCCATTTTCAGACGATGACAACAAAAGTGAAAAATTCTCCCCTTTTTTAAAGTAAGAAAGACGGTACTCCAGGTATAGTAGGCCTATCTTTCGAAATAAGAAGCTGTTTAAAGATATTAGTGCTCTATATTTTTTCTTCAAAAGGAAATTTTCGTTCCATGAAAAAGGTGTTTTTATTTCCTGTAACAAAAAACCAACAAAAATGGCGATCATACATGTATTGTCCCTTTACCATGCACCATTCGATTCATGCGATTTCACGCGGTTTCAGCGAAAACAAACCTCCAGACATTAGAGAGATAAAATCGTGAATTTGATAATCTTTTAGCTAAAACCAATTTCAGAACGTCAGGAAATCGTCAAAACCTGATTTATTTTCTGTATCAGCCAATATGGTTTTAATAGATCATAAATCTAACCCAATTTCTAATATCATGTCGCCATATGGTCTCACGAAGCTTACGCCGCACGTAAGGTGACGGTGTTTTATATCTTTGCCAGTGTGGTTTGTCGGTGAAGTGCGATTTTCTGTGACAAACTGGCGCCTTATTCGCCGACCAAAGACACTGAAAGACCGCAGTTTACTATTTTAAAACCCCGGGGTGTTACAGAAAGTGCGTTGGACGATATCAAAGTAATAGCGAACTCATTTTACTATCGTCGTGGTAATATAATTTTTTGAGTCCCAGTGGTTGGTATAATACTTTCTTCATTTGCGATGGAATATTTCTCATCAAGTCTTCTATCGTACTCCATCTACCTTCTTTGTGTTTGACTAGTAACGATGACATTGCTTCGCCCTAACTTCAGTGGAGCCTGTTTTAGCTGGGGTATACGCCTATTAGAGATCTTAGCTATGCCATGGCTGTTTTGAGCTGATGATCTTCCAGGCAGGTCTTATTAGCCACTTGCACATTAGAAACTTTGGTTTGTAACGTTTTGACCACAGGTTTGCAAGATACTTGTCGTCTCACACTCCGTTCACTTTCATATCGCAGTTCGTTCGCATTTGAAATGCCAGAGTCTAAAACAAGGGACTTTATTTAATTTCTAAGCGACTTCTCCAACGTTTCCATATACATATTGGCGCCCAGTGGCAGAAAATATGCTACAAAGCTTTTTTTAAATAGTACAAGCATCGTAGAAAAAGAAAGGTAAAAAATAGGGATGGAGCCAGAATTTAAACCGTAAGTTTGATACCAGTTACATCTGAAATATGTTGTGTTGTACTCATTTTGTTGCGTGTCTTTTACAATCGATCTCCGACGTTGTCGTAATCTATGTTGTCATCGCCGCTGTAGTAGGACCACAGCGAACTCACCTCCACCGTCGACGAATCGTCGCTCGGACTGACAATGCCCTTCTAGATCGGGTTGTTACGGAGACAGCAGATGAGGTTGCGGTAAGCACGCCGGACGTTAATGCTCAACAGCGAGTACACTAATTGTTTGTAGACGCTGATCGAGTAAAAGAAGGTGTCGGCGAGAATTTCGCAGAAGAAGTACCATTAATTGTAGTTGGCGAAACCATCGCGGACGAATCACAGAAACGATGCTGTCAAAAGTCGACGGAAGATAAAGCACTGAGTATATGATGATCAAAGTTAGCAGGAGTCTTAGCGCCCTCTCACAGGCAGCCATGATCTTGTAATTGGCGGAGAGTAGTACCTTGGCTTCAATGGACCGCTGAAATGCATTTATTCCTGTGAAAGCGATTGTAAAGATCTTGAGAGAGACAACATAGAACGCGACTATTCGTGCGAGAGAAAGCTTCAAAGAAGCCGATGGTGAGAGACCTAGCCAACATAGCGTTCCCTCAGACTCATTATTGCAGGTGCCCGGAAGTGAATGCATGTAGATGACGTCACTGCAATTTTGTGGGATGGCGGCAGATACAGTCAATACATGCACGAAGAACGCCACCGCGATAAACTTCTTGGCTGAGCGGATGCTGTACGCCCTCATGGGTCGAGATAGGGTCAGAAACCTGTGATGAGAAAGGGTTGAATTGATAGAAGAATGTCGAAATCATTTTCTTATTTGTTCGGATCGAAGTTTGCGACAAAGTTTCAATGAACAATAATTTGTTTACAAATTGATATACAAAATTTAGGTAAACCATTTTTTGCAAATCAAAGTAATCAATGTTTTGTTCATATTGTACGCAAGGAAACATTGAAGTACGATATATTTTGGCGATTGCCAGAGAGATGTAATTGAACTCTCTATATTTCTTAAATTTTAGAGAACTGCAGTACCTCAAAGTGGTCCTTATTTGATGTCAAAATGGCAGTAATTCTTACAATGTTACCTAACTTAGAAAATAAAAATGTTCTATTATTCGGTAAAAAAGATGTTGAATACTTAAGCGTCTTTTCGGCTTTGAAAATAAATGGCGTGTAAAAGTTGTGGTACTACGAGGAAAGAAAAAACCTGGATATATTTAATTGTTATGTAATACGTACTTGTCAATACTCATTGTCGTCAAAGTGAAAGCAGTCATGGAGATTGCGTAATCTTGGAAGAGTTTGCCGCCGAAGTACCATTTATGTACGAATAGACTCTTACAGAAAGGTTTTTGTAATCTTCAGTTTTATAGCCATATGATCACGAAACTTGTATGTAATGAATCGTGCATCCTTTAGAAACTGCAAGAAACTGACTCGGTGCTTAGCTGTATCGTATTTGACAATTCCCACTCAAAATCACATGAATGACTTTGTAAAACAAGATCTGCCAAAATATCAACAATATCCATCAATAATTGCTAATATTGTGACTGTCAACACTTGTCTTACCAACCTTAACATATAGCAACTAAGTCATTCATAAAACTACCAGATTCCAAATGACCAATCGTACTGCTCCATGTGAGGACCTTTATCACTTCATTATGTCCTCCATGATTATTCGAATTGCAATAAGTGGGAGGGCACCAAAACATAAGGAAATTGTGTGGTCAAAAATTCTGAATTTCATTTATTTCTGAAATACTTTACCGTATAAGAAGCTCGACGTTCTAAATAAAGGTCCTCTGATTTTTACATCAAAGTCCTTGAACTTTGATGTGTTTAATAAATTCAGTAAATGTTAGCAATAGATTTTTATACACAGTAAACTCATTGACGTTTTCACAGAAACGTATAATTAGAATCTGACAACAATGTTTGATTAATAAACATTTATAATTGTTCAACAAATAATCAGTTCAACAGGTTTAAAGGTTTTACTCTTAATAGATACAAAAAAATGATCACATGGCATTGCGGAGAACTACATTAAACTGCTCAATTCAGTGTTTTGAGAACATGAATAAATAGATATTTGCAGACCGTACCATGTGTATTTACTTTAATAATCTTTTTTGTCACATTGTATGATTTGTAGCCCTTACAGGTGTTTACATTTTACTTTTGTTTAGAGCACCAAATAGAAGATGACAACCTTATTACGTCATTTTTCCCGATATATGATCGTAAATGGGAAATTCTCCATTGTGAATGAATGAATGAATGAATGAATGAATGAATGAATAAATAAATAAATAAATAAATAAATAAATAAATAATAAATAAGTAAATAAATAATAAATAAATAAATAAATAAATGAATGAATGAATGAATAAATAAATAAATAAATAAACTTTGGCAGTCAATATTGCATGGACAGATTTATTAAGCAGTCAATGATGAGATCAATTAAAGCATCGTCCGTTTGAATGTGTGTATCACAACTCCATCATCATACAGAATCTCTTACGTCAGTGTGTGGTATATCGTTATAATAACACTCTGATATCGACATGATCCGACTGCTCACGGGAGCTCGGAGAGTCAACAGCTTTAAAGCTGGTGACATAAAATCCCAGGAAGGAAACTTCATATACAATATACAACTCACCTGGAACACATACATGCTTATGACGTCAGAGGGCATCGCTAAGATCAACAAGGTCAAATCCCCCACTGCCATTTGCAAGATGAATAGATTGGTCACAGTTCTTAGGTAAGCGTTTAGGGCAACGACTAACACTGTAAGAGTATTTCCTGTGATATTCAGGGAAATAAAGAAGATAAAAAAATTTATTTAGTCAGATTTAAAGAGACTATACTTTAATATGACGATTAAAAATAGTACAGACAACACAAAATATGATCAAGTTTGATATCTCTCGCTCGGTCAGTAACCCTTCCTTTGCTCAACCATGCCGGAACATTCTTATTGTATTGCTTAACGCGTTGTACTTCTCTCAGAGAAGGGTTGATGTTTGATGCAATCGGCATATTACATTTGATCACTTCGTGATCATCGTTCCTTCGGCTTTTCGGCTTGGAAACTCACTCAAGCGGAAGATTGCGATTGTATGATCTGCTAGTTAAGGTCTTATGGTGTTCAAGTGGACTGCGGAGATTGTCAGGGTCACGCAGATAATAGACGAGGAAATGTTTTAGACCTGTAAAAGTGTGAAGGAGTTTTTCTTTAGGGATGAGGCAATGTACGTGTGCGGTGACGACGTACGAAGACCTTGGCTTGAAAATGTTCAAATGTAGTTTACTTTCAATACGAACGAGGATATGGTAAAGCGTATGGCGGCGTCACGTGACAATGAAAAGTAGCCTGCAAATTATATCACTTTCAAAGTTAGCATTAAAACGTTTTACGCTTGCATAACGCGAGCGGGCACAGCGGCATATAAGCTGAAATGAAATACTGTACATTAAAATTGTAGCGCATGAAACAATTCTAGTCTCTTAACTTCCATGTCCTAGGAAAGCAAGAAATAATGTCTTACAACTTGCGCGTTGTAATTTTTTTTGCATGAACTAGGAATGAACCGTTGGAGCTTAAGAAGAGAGGGCACAAACTGAGTATATGTTTGTTTTGCCTTTCAAGATTGAAACGATGGGCGATCGCTTACTAAAGACGTTTACATGTTATGGTTGAACTTTGCATGTTTTCTACAACTCTGTAATGATTTATGTCATGGAATTAAATAAAAATCCGATACCTTGTAGGGTTAGATCAGCGCATGTTGATGGATGAAGAGTAATGTAAAGGACCCCTTGACCTTATGCAAAAGATCGAAAGGTATCCGGTGTAAATGAATGGTTAGAGGACCTTTTTTGCTTCTGGACATGTTGTAACGTCTTTGCAAGGCGAAGAAATGATTGCTATACCTGCAGATTGTTCAAATATAGTGTGCAGTTAAAACAAGCAGAGCAAATTGCTAGCCTATTTGTGAAACAAAATTGTAAGCGTTAAAGTATTTGCAAAAAGCGGTTCGCTCAGCTATCGTAATCAGAAAGTTTATCTCGTTACTTGGAAAACCCAGATCGCTGTGGGAATTGGATAGCATGAGAAGAAAGTCGATGGTTGGCTACGAGCTTAGTAGTGGATTTGACGTTAGCGTAAAGAAAATAAGTTAGAACTCGACTGTCATTGAACTGTTCAAATTGATAAAGGACTTGCAGTCGAGCTGTGAACTATGTTACCTTTAGATCAACCAAGGAAAGAGTATCGCTTGTCCCTGCAGGAGGACGTTCAGAAGTGCACTGATGGCAACAATGCTGTATTATCATATGCTATATTATATCTAACTCTACAATATAGGAAGGAAGTACAAGAGAATAAGTATACTATCGTACTCTTCTTCGTGTTTCACATTTGCCGACGTCTGAAAGAATATGAACGAATGGCGCTGACTGAACATTAACCCTTAACGTATTTTAAATGGCGACACAGTGCGGCGTGGTTTGCACATGGCCATTACCCCCCCCCCCCCCCAACATTATTACATGTATGATATTTTTCCTGGTGGCGTTGGTAAGAGTACGCCCTTAAGTACCTACGATTACAATATCTTGGGATTGTAAGGTCCTTCCTTGATAACCTAAGTCAATTTCCGCTTGCAATATATGTTGCTTCTCTCCTGCACAAGGGCAGCTCCTTAGAAGTGTTTCATACCTTTTTGCAAACTTAAGCATGTACTTTCGAAAAGTCAAGCCCTTAGAGTGAAGTCAGGTTTACCTGTAAGCACTGTGGGTTTTTTAATATTATCATCTCCGCTTTCGAGTGCGGGCTGACTGTGTGAAAAGACATTTAGGGTTGAATAGCGACAAACTTACGTATTGTCAGAATCAGAGAGAAAGATTGATAAATGGACAGACAAGTCTGTTACCAATATTATATGCCTATGTGATTAAAGCATTCAAGCAACCGGAACGAAGAGAGTGGACGTCAGTGAGAGAAATCTAGAACCTGTGCCGAATTAGTTTTCACTAAGTCTTCTAAAATGCCGCACAGGGAAGAAATCAGGTTTGACATTATTTCGCAAGAACGATCTGCATTTTCGAATGAATCTCTGTTAAACTCTTTTTAATCGTAACAAATGTGATTGAATTGAAGTACAGGATGTACAAACACAGACTGTTCAGTGATTGTTACCTACCAGAAGTAGAGTGGTTAGAATTTTTAACGTTTTCAAAATTTATTAGTTGCCATTAGGCCTTAACCTGTTTTCAATAAGGCTAGAAAAAAAGATTGTTCACGACGAGCATTAAGAAATCGTCGACCAGATTTCGGCTTTTTTATGATCATGTCTGTTTGATCTTTTTAGCGTGGCTGTGTGAACTTTATCCGATACGCTTTTTGCAAAGCCTAACGAAATGTCTTAGTAAAATAAAACGTTGGGCACGGATTTTGCACAGCCTAGTTGAGATATGGCCCAGTGTGTTGTTTGCCAATACAAGAGCCATTCATATGATGTGTTCCGACTAGCTCTTATTGCTTGTAGATGATCAATCTTCATGGAATCGGACATTTGATATAAAGTATGCTTATCTCGACACGTTAATATGAAGATATACATTTATTAACCAGCTTTTGCCCACATTTCCTTGATCATGTGAAAATGTAAGACGTCGGCCGTATCATCAGACATTTGTTAATTACTGAATGTTGCGTCCGAAAAGGTTCCGTGCCTAAGGCTCGTTAACTGGCGCCACACATTAAAATTTGGACACATTAACTGTATTGCTTATCATGCACTTTCGATAATTTAGAGATTTTAAACAATACTGCTTAAAAGTTCTTTCCAAGTCCACTATTACACGAAAGATGCGTATAACGACATTTTTTTGTAATTAGATTAATTGCTCAAAGATTTGAGTGAAAGGTTCACAGATGATAAGAGTTTACAGTTTGTCTTCCTTCCTACTGAAAGTCCATCAGTCAACATCAATCAGTGTCAGCAGAAGCATGATAAAATTACTTGACAGCAGACAGTCTTGAACCTATCGCTATCCTTGTCCATTTTCGTAGGATGTACAGTTTTTAGTGTCATGGTTACCATCTACTGTAACATTGAACTACAATCATTTCATGGTTAGATTTGCTTCTGTTTGTTGTGTGTTTATTAAAATATGAAAACGTGATTAACCATACGCAAAAGAAAAACAAAAACTCACTAATGAAGAAAAAGGAAAAATAAAGAAAAGAAATATACTATTAGACCGACTTTTATGGCCGACATTATGTCTTTCCCTTGTTAAACTTTCCGAATAGTTTAAGAACAAGCTATTACCTGAGTATTGATAGCAAGAATAAAGCTGTTTCAGAGGATACAACTTACGGACTCGATTTCGACTATACTTTCCAATTTACAACTCAAACTCTCGACTCTTGGCGCGATACTACGCGGTCATAAATTTCCGTAGTTTGGTGAAAAGCATTAGAATCTGGTCTTTGAATTTAATTTTACCTCTCTTGTACTTTGATCTCACATTGCAAAATACCCGTGGCCCCGTATGAACCTTTGTAAGAGTAGGTATTAAAGCAAGAACCACATTTGCAGCCTACGACAAAGCCCGAACAACAGCCGATAGGACTTTCGGTTCAGGCGTTACAACGACGGACCTTTTCCCTTTATTTGATAACACCATCTACCGTGACATGAAATAGGAAAGTAGCAAGAAACCGTTACCGTAGGGTATAATTTCTTTAACACTTGAATAGCAACGTTATTTTTAAGATATGGATTTTACCAAGGAGATATTTACTGAAGATCTTTCTTGTTCCGATGAGAGACTAAGAAGCAGAGCAATTATGTTAAATACTACAATGCAAAATGAATGACTACAGTATCTCGTTGGCGTTCGTTCTTCCTGCACTGATAATACTATGGCATCTACAAAGTGAAAGCCTCTTACATACATGTCCTCCTACTTTAACACGCTACTCAAACTGTAGCCAACCCTGACTGAAAACTGGTTAGATTGAAATATATTCAGTTTGCTTATAGGTCTGTCCATAGTGTACTATTGTTCCACACTTAGACATGCGCCTCCAAGTATCTGTAACAGAGCGAACTCGCCATAACTGTTCATACCCTGTACACCATTAATAAACATCAAACTCACTGAGTGAGATTTATCACAAGTATTTGCCTTTTGTCGTTTTTATTGTCTTGAAATGAAGGGCCACTGAAGCGTCTGGTCGCTATATCAATTAGCCACTTTGCTGTGTCCAAATCTCGGCTTAACTCAATAAAGAAAAATTGTAATCGCGAGCATGTAGACACTTTCATCAATCCACTGATAGTTAGTCCATTATAATTCTCCTAGTATCGGATAAAGATCACTCTTGAGCTTCCATTGCTCTGTGCTTTTAAAATGACCGTTTATCAGAAAAATGAATTGTTTATCGACAAAATGATGTCGTTTCGTACATTTTGCATAAAATTGAACTTTAGCGAACGATATGTCAAGGCAGACATTCCTGACGAACATGTGATTAGGATGGTGAGGGTGATGCATGCCTTAAAATATCATTTTAATTCTTGCCTTGCTTTGAGCAGAAGCAAAATTAATCAATGTCAAGTGAATGTGTTTTATGAAAACGTCGGATTCCATGAGTACAGTGAATGATATTCATAAGTGGAGAACTCTAGTTTAATTGAAACAGCATTTAATTAAGCACGTGTTTCAAAGGATTCCTGATTAATAGGTACTCAGTAACATTTAACTCCAACTGCAGCACGTCCTCGCGTATGCTACTAGCAAGTTTTACGCTGTACATAACCCGATATGAGTGTTAAGAGTTCTTGTAATATCCGTCGTTATTTCTTCCCAAAGAAGGCATCGATATGGCAGTTACTAATCAAAACATACGAGCAGAAGCAAATGAATCGAGTACATTCATACTATAAATGCGAAAAAAAAAAACGTTTTTAGTTCGCCTTGAATGGCAGGACGTTATAATCAGTGCACTTTTGTTGTCATTGTTGTTTGATAATTTTGATACCTATTGGCTTCCCCGTAATAGAAACATGCACAATTTACTCTATCTTTCATTGCAGATACAATCAGTGCATGCGCAAATTTAAAGAGTGGTATCTTTCGCAAGCAGATAACTGTCCAACCTCAACAAAAATTATCGCTTGAAAACGAATTATCAGACACTCCTTTATGTTCATCCTCCTTGAAAGCACAAGTCCACCTTGGAACTGTGCACTTCAAGCCAGATTAGTGAAAGGCGCGTTGCAGATCAAGCAGTCGTATCGGGATTTGTTCGGTAAAAATCATTAATGATGGGTAATTAGAGAGAGGTGACGTCACTCGTTAACTGGACAAAAATAAACCGCGTGTTAGACGGCTTCAGCACAGGATCACTAAAATGCCAATCGGTAAGTGGTTCAATTTGACTGATTGACCCTTGTGAAAATGTCACCCTTGTCGTGTCGAATCCCATGTTGAAAAGTTCATGGAATATGCAGTAAGACCAACAAGTGTCTCTATTGAGAGGCGCTAAAGTAGCGTCTACTTATGTAAATCAAGGAATTTGATAGTTTGTAATTACTGTCGTTGTCTGATCTCTATCCCCGGAGAAGACTTCCGATCCCTTTCAGTAACACTTGGAGTCGAAAGGTAATTTTGCTCGTCGAGTGGAATAAATACGACTATCGTTTCCTAACTCAGTGAATGAACAAACCTGGCCAGATACGCCAGGCGCTCCTCTCACATCGCATATCCTCATTGAAGATCCATGCTGAATCAAGTCACGTGTGCATATTTAGCAAATTATTTGTAAGCGTAACGAGTATTAACAGTCAAAAGGGAATGTTGTGGTCGTAACATCGATGTAAATAATTCTGTCTTCCGCATGACATTTCTATACTGTCAAGATTTCATTGACACACAAAAAAAGCCAAAAACATATTTTAAAGTTACGAACTATGGTGGACAGGGTATTTGAACAACAAAATATGCCTAAAATTATTCCACATATTTCCAATAGGAGGTAAGCTTTTTAAAAAAATCATCCACTTGTTCAAAATGATCACACATGTGCATTTCAAAATTGATTCTCTGGGATCCGAGGAAATTCCTTCAGGGAAGTGAACATAATATATAATAGACTATACGATTAGTGATTTGATTTCAGCCTTCCCCGTAGTTGTCTCGGCACTGTAACGCTACTGTTTGAATGAATTTCACATGATATGTCAAATGTCGCGTTTTAAAGAATTGAATACACGAGGAATTTTGTTTAGCAGCTTTTTCTGTCCAGACACATGTGTAAATTTTTTGTCTCTTCCGAGCGTTTGATCGATACCATGTGACTCATGTGCTATTATGACGTTGTGAGGACTAAAATCACTGGCTGTTACTCATTGGGTGGTTTCCAACTATATGGTAAATGGTGTTTCCGGTATTGATATGATATTGCTCATTTGAATACATTGTCCAGAGATGCTGGAGGACACCATGATTCGATACCTTAATCTAATAATCACAAATGTCTTGAATTACTCAAAATTAATGTTAACACGATCAGAAGTAATTTGGGATAATCTTATTTTTCAAATATCTCAAAAGTGTTAGGTACCATGTAGCTGAAAGTTGCAATATTACAAATTACTCAAAAAACAAGTTTGTAACTTAAAGGGAAAAGCAGATGAGCTTACATTTGCAGATCAAACAGACATTACTTCACCATCCAATTATTCCAAGTTAGTTCCAATCGTGTTTGTTGGAGTTTCTCTGACTGGTATATCTTATTATGCCTTTATGCTTGTCAAGAGACTCGCTAAGACATTAAGTACGTTGTTGTGTCCAGTTATCAAAACAGTTGTTGTAATAGCCACAAGAAAGTTTATCATTACCCGATTCCAATCGCAAATACACTTTCAGATTAACGTTGGATTTAAAAAGTACCGACTCGAAGCCCTAGTTCATTCAGCTATCGAGTTAAAGTTCGGCAACTTGGTGACGGAGCAACATCGGTCTGAAATTCAACTTTACTTAGCATGGACAAGAACATCTATGAAAGTTTCCAAATATTGTGTTGAATATACTTGAGTGCGACTGTACAACAGAAAATCTGCAAGTTGTCCAACGCCGCGGCAAAATGACTGACAATGTTCGGGACGATTGCAACGCTTAAATGCGAAAGGTTAACTACGGCCGCACGCCGTTTTGACAACGTCGCACGAACATTTACTACAATCAAGAAGTGTCGTTCTTTGAAAGGGATTTGGAATTTTATGAAAGATTAATGAATACTATAGCGCCATAGCCACCATTGACGTTTTACATTGCTTTCATGTGTTGAGTAAAATACTAATTCTGTGCCGGCATGGAGCTTGCAAACTTTGAACAAGATCACCCGTGAAACCACGTACACTATAAAATTATCTCTGCTGTTTCGAAAAATCTATTTTTAATGACAGACAACGGTACGATAGATCTAGTATAAGCTTTGGTGTCAGCTTTCGGGTACGAATGAGTTTCGGATGACATATTTTATATCTGCGCATAAGCAATTGAAACAGGAATCAATTATGAGTATGACTCTTCGGAGAGACGAGCGCTAACTTCGCCATGTGATTTGGGAAAAGTAAGTTTCTAAATATATGAATGACCGTGAAATGGTCATATTTCACTATCTTATACTGTCTTTTAGTAACGTGATCCACCACAGTTAATAGCAAGCGTCATCTTAAGTGCAGCTGCATAAATTCTGAAACTCGAATACTCCAACTTTAAAAGGGCCTTTTTCCTGCAGATTTGTAATGTGTGTTAGAAATCCCCTCTCATGCCGTCAAAGCATGGTCCCGGGGAAATTACACATTGCCTCAGGAAAAGCATCTTCTCCGATGTAACGACAGGCTTTTATCTACTCTATTTACAGAGTCTGCACAATGAAGACATATTTTGGTCAGATAGTAATTGCATCAAATTTCAAAATGGGATACGTCATAAATAAAGAGAAGCCTTCGTCGTGCCAATGGCAGCGGTAAAATATTTCCATAGGGACCCAGTTAGCTGGTGATTCAGTTAACTCGATGTTCAAACAGGCACCACTGTGATGTATGTGAGCACGGGGCTTATTTCGTCGACTTAAGGGACAGCCCTTCAGGTTTGCTTTTGCGTAATCTTTCGCTGGAGAAATTTTGACCCATTTTATATCAAAATCAAGATTGAAATTCAGGGGTCATTATGCAACGTTTCGCTCTAGAGAAAGAAATTACCAAAGATGAGCCTTATCTGAAATTCAAAATGGCCGCTGTCCTTGTGTTAACTCTATCGACAAACATTAAATGCATGATCTTCACAAGATGCTGAAAACTTAATTACTCTGTAACCCACAAAATTAGTCTACATTGGTAGCATTCTAGTGATGCCTTATCAAAATGATAGAGTTCGAATGTCAGTCTTCATGCGCATTTTAGGTAAAAACATTTTGTGCAAAGTATATTGTTCAAAGCTGAAACCTTAAAATTCTCATTTGATAGGTTAATGTACGAATCGAGCAGAAAAATTGAGGCTTATATTTGCAAGATTGCATGGAATATACAGCTGTATGCTTCCAAATTGAGTTTAATGAATTGTCTCACAGGAAAATCAATCTTCTTCACAGGAAGCCGAGTTAATTAACGCCACTAATTGAGGTCACCCACCCTCAAAGCCCTTGACATATAAAAGGAACAACCATTCATCACGTGACGAAAAGTGAATGTGATGTTACATTGAGAAAAATTATCGATAAATGAATGATACCGAGTTCCTATTTTTGATCACTATTCTCTTGCCATGGCAGTGCATCCATGTACCGGTTAAGATTAAAATATCCACTGGACAAAATTTATGTGAATGAAGGACGTCTTACAAGTTATAACACACTTACTTTACATTACAACACATTGCATTACATTACAGTACATTATATAACAGTACAGTACATTTACAGTACTGTACTGTTCAGTACACTACACTGCACTACACTACACTACACTACACTACACTACACTACACTACACTACACTACACTACACTACACTACACTACACTACACTACACTACACTACACTACACTACACTACACTACACTACATTACATTACACTACACAACAGCACAGCACAGTACAGTACAGTATAGTACAGTACAGTACAGTACAATCAGTACCATACAACACAGAACAGCACAGCACCGTAGAGCCACAGTACAGCGCAGTACACTATAGTGCAATACAGTACAGGACAGGATGGTACAGTACAGTACAGTACAGTACAGTGCAGTACAGTACAGTACAGTACAGTACAGTACAGTACAGTACATGGTGAACATCGTGAAACTACTGATGATCCTGGCAAATAAGGCGTTCGTAAAAGGTCATTCAGACATTTAGTTTCACATCATTAACTTTGAACGACAACTGCCTGAGATTGAAGAGCCCGCTTTTGCCTTCAGAATGAACAAATCTGTCCCACAGTCAAATGTCGTGGTCTAGTTTAAGAAGGTCAACATGTGAAAGTTGATAATTACCCGAGTCGGCTGCTTAAATGCAAAGGTCACACCTTTAAACAGTTGTCGAAAAGTCATTCCCAATTCATACACAACTGTACAGTTTTTATATTGGATAACTTCTTCTCTCCGACACAGTGATTTAACACTCATTTTCTTTCTTTTTTTGCAGTGTCCCCATCAATATCATGGGTAGTGACTAATGTTAAATGTGCGCACATTAAAGTTGTCGGCATAAATGACAAAAAAGTTCCCATTAATTGCAACAATGCACTCACCAAAGGCTCACAAACTGACTTCAGGCAAATTTCAGCTGTTCTCGCTTTTAACGCGGGACACTTATTCTGAGATGAGTTCGTTTGGTCAGTAATTAGTCGTTCGGACAATGTCTCGGACCGAGATATAAACTGTAAAGTAAAAGTCATACTTTGGCGTTTTAGCACTACTGTCGACATTCTACCGAACCGCTATCACTATTCTATCCATCCACCTCTCTGTATGTATGTATGTCTGTGTGGCTGGCTGTCCATTCATACATTTCGCCCCTTTGTTATCTAATAATGGTCTGTTAGTGTGTCTGACACATTCTCAGGGATTTACCCATTCGCAAACCTCGAATTCCATGCACGTCGTTTTTACTATACCTTGGGAAAGAAATGTTTGAATTATTGTCATAATGACAACTTTCTTTGAAGTACCATAAGCCATACGTGACATGTCCAATGTGAAGAACTCAACAGGACACGACATTTTCTTAAACGTTACCCATGCGGTTGAGTAGATGTGTGAAAAGAAGCATCTCGATGGTAGCTTAGTTTATCATAATTTTACATTTCCCTTGTCAGTTGGTTTTTCGATATATGTTGTGACAAGACCATGAAGATCGTTGCAGGTGACTGTACAGGGTGTTTGACAGTCTCTTTCAAATTTCATATCGACGGACAATACAGTAGTTCCCTGAAATTTACAGTTTACAAACCCGCCGGCAATGTGCTGCACGTCCCTCTTAGTGACAGTGTATCCATACTTTTTTCCGTGTGTTATTCTGACACCCATCAGTTATAGCGGATAAACTCGACCTGTTTGTATCGGCGCACCAGTTCCCTGTACAGTCAGTTTTCCCTTGGCTTCGGAACACTTCGAAACGCTGTGCTGTTAGTTGAACTTTGCCTCTGTTGGAATGAAATCGTCAAATTGTCAATGGACACCGACTTATTTTTGCACTCTGATCACGTCTCGCGTGTAAAGATTATTCCAGTCTTCCACATTCAATACAAAGTCACGTTACACAAAAACGGCATTGTGGATCACTACAGGTGGGCATATCAAACAGCAACTAAAACTATCCTAGACTTTGTCATTGTGCAAAACCTTATACAGCGTTCACATCACATCTGAGTGCATTTACGCAACACGTTTCTCTTTCCTAATGATCAAATATTATACAAATAAAAGTCAACAAAAATTTTCCTCCAACGTCTGTCGTCTGCATTAACCTGCAAATACTCAGGAGGAGGAATTACCGAATTATCATCAACAATATTGAGATGAAAGTAAAATCAGTTTTGTACATTGCAGACGATGAAGTAATAAATAACAATGCGTGTAAATATGCGGCAGAAATTATTTCAGATCGCCGTAAGTGTATCCGAAGTCAAATGTCTGATACATGCCACTAGTTGTCATAACGGAAGTTTACTCTTTGTTCATTCACGCGAATTGATGCAAGTCCTGAGAAATGTGACTCCTTCGGCTAACACAGAAGCATTTTCAAAGTTGATGTATGTTGTCATGTTTTTTTGCATTTTAAGGTATCTAATTTTAAGGTAAGACTCGTATAACTAGAAAGACGTGGCGCCATTTGTGGTGACAAATTATTGGGGCAAGGTATTCATACACTTACTGAGACACTTTCTCGTACCTTCTCGGTTAATAGTGTGAAGTAGCTTTTTACGTCATTGCAATACAAAGGACCGTTTTACAGCATTGATCAAGAAAGTGTTTAAGACCTGAAAGGGGAAATGCATTTGATTGATCAATCGAGGTTACACCCTTCAGCTGTGATTTCCCTTCCGCAGGGAACATCGACACCTATTTAGTTAATAGATTGTTGAATACGCTGTACTCGGTCGAAGTTAAAAGTTTTACCAGGCGATAGCATTCTTATAGTGACAGTGTTGGACTCAGTGATATAACTGCTTTTCGATAACAATTTCCGTTACTTTTTAAATTATTGCTTGGACAACTCTACCTAACCATTTGCCCGACACGGATGTACTCATCTATACCATTAGACATGATTTTACATCCATCTGCACCATTTTCATCCCAACACTAATTGCATATCTAATTGCACGTCAGACCTTTGACAATATATAATAAATCGTTCTGGAGATGTAATTTAATCTTACTTAATTTTCAACAGGGTTTTATTCGACAATGTTACCAAATCCTCCGCAAAACAACTCAGAAGACAAACGCTCTTGTATATAATCTGTAGTCGTTGCTTCTTCATGAACGCCCTAAAAACTTAAATTGTTTTAGGACGTGTGTTCGTCTGGCAATGGTTAACAGACCTATGCACCGTCACAATCCTGAACCAACGAACAAAAGCAGATAACACGATAATGATTACATGACCTCAACATAAACTGTAATATACTAAGAGGACAGACAACACCAAATCAAACCGTAAGCAATATCAATATTTAATCGCTAAATATATTTTTGATCCTGGCTTAGTTGAGAGGGTATTAACAATAATTAGTTATGATGGATTATTGTAATACGGCCATCTTCTTAAGAAAATATTGCATTTGCGAATATTTCTCGGAGCTATCTCTGATAGCATTAAACCTATATGCAGGCAGCCAAGCGAAAGAACGAACTGAACCTTTGTATTGGGTATTAAATCCCTTTGTTGGTTCGGAAATTATCAACGGTAATGTAAACACTTAAGTACTTTAGCACTGTTAAAATTTCAGACTTACTCTCAATTTTAAGGGCTTGAAAACAGAGATACGCTGGGTATAGACGAGGAAACCTTAAAATCTTTTGCTGATGATGTACTTAATTCTAGTTGATGGTTGTGAAAATTTTCAAAATAAGCCGTCCATAATAATTAACATTGCAGATGGCGTTTTTGAATAATCGTTCTTTCCAATAGACGGTTTAACTTGTCAAATGTTTACTTGACTGGAATGCATAATGTTTGACAGGACGTTCACTACATAGAAGGTGGACGATGATAGACCTTACTAAATATTTAGCTGGGTGCGTTGTTGGTATTCATATACAGTATTGCAAAATGTTAACTTCAGTCAGATGTTGTAGTTCGGGCACAGTTTGGACAGGACGACATTGAAAGGATTGACTAGACAGGATTCTTGGAGCACAGATGTCTAGTCGGTGTAATGTTGCTCATAATGATCTCGTAAGGTCATTATAATGCACGGTTAATAAGGATTTAGTCTTTACGAGCAGGGGTATGTAGAAAATAAGCAACTGGTGAAAGTATGAAAATCAGTAACAACAGGTACTCAAAATATTCTAATCCATGTAGGTCCTGTCTTCATTACCAAGTTTGAATAATGCAATTTCGCTTAGTGGTAAAAATGTGATAAACAAAAACTGTTACAGTGATTTTTTTCCGGTATTCTTACTCTGAAATTTAGAAGTGTAAAAACACACACATTTATGAACCTCAACTTTAACAAAGTGCGTTTTTAAAACACTTTGTCAGTGAGAATCAAGCTTGATTAGCTGGCATTTGGAACGCTCTGTTGATGAATCCTGGCAATACTTTTTACAGATCGGCAAAAACCTGCAACGGGAAGTCTTCATTGTTCATTTCTTATCATCGCAAAGACGACATTGCCGAATAGGTGAAATGGACCAAAATAGCATTAATTGCTACCAAAGGACCGGTCTACATCACAAAAACATATACTTTCCTGTTCTATTGTAACAACGGTTTTTGCTCTATAGCTTATCTTAATATGCTATTACGAGCATATTGCTTGTTAAGGCACCTGTGTCTACATATTATGGTGTTTTTTCCCTAGGGGACTTAATTTTCAAAAGTGACAAGGTTTGCTCTTTAATGCGACCTCTACAATGCAAATGGAGAAAACAAACATCTTCTCCCGAGACGTTTTCCGCTCAGCGCTTGTACATCAGGCGTAAAATTCTATTAACCCTTATTTAGGTATGTCCGGTAGTAAAATGAAAATTAAATTATTTGAATGTGTGCTCCGAGCATATAGATTATACAAACAGTCATCTCGGAATAATGGTCTGAAAATTACGATACCTTGAGAAACGGGGATTTTAAAGGAGACTCTGTCAAGTTGATAAAACATTGTTAATTTCGGTACCTTCAACGTCATATCCAGTGTCGACTATCGATGGTTATGAAATTTTGGAAGATGATTTGCTTTCGGTGACGAAAGTACATTAAAGTTCGTGAGTTTTAAGTTGATTTTGTTGACTCATCGTGTGGTGGTGGATATCTAGAAAGCTATTTATTACAGAAGCAAGATATCAGGTAAAATGAATAATAAATTTGCAAAAACTGCAGCAATATATTCTCAGTAACACTAAATGTATAAGATCTGAGACTCCTTCAGCAATTGCAACCGCCACATACAACGACTCTTGTTTTATAGTTTTCTGTTATAATATATCATACCTCGTCTTACTCAGAACATACCCAGTGTGTTCGCGTATGTTTTCACCCGTGGCAATAGCATGGCCTTTAATTGTTGATTGCTGTTAGTCTGTAATTCTTTTATAAGGATTTGTAACACGTATTCTTTGGCTAAAAAGAACGCATAAAGATAAGGTACACGTATACCTGCCACTCCGATCACGAATATGACGTGATACAACAGAACTATGGAAAGTGTTTTCGCGCTCGGCGTGTAACCATCATCCTTGTCGCC
Source organism: Ptychodera flava (assembly GCF_041260155.1). Taxonomy (NCBI): domain Eukaryota; kingdom Metazoa; phylum Hemichordata; class Enteropneusta; family Ptychoderidae; genus Ptychodera; species Ptychodera flava. Next base: position 22,714,691 of record NC_091932.1, read on the forward strand.
TATCGGCCATAAGCTGTCGTCTTCTGGATACGCATCCGGGTCGAGCTCTGCCACCGTGGATACTTTTCCTTTTTCCCAAATTAGTCCAGGCAAATGAGGTCAGAAAATATGATCCGCGCAAGGCTTTGTCCCTCGGATATCCGATGTATGCAAATGAGCAACCAGAAAGCAAAATATCGACTGAAGCGCGGGCGCTATTTAAAATCAAATGATAGGAATAGTCTCGCGATTGCTGATTTGCTTTTAAATGGCTCTATCAGACCACCTTCATGTTTTTTCTCCATCTCTAAAGCCTACTGCGTAGAGTGAAGAAATACGGTACCGTTGGCAGAATCTTTGTGCTTTCACTGCCAGTCAATATTATCACACAGATTTATACATCATTCCCCGTGGGCTTTTGTCTCATTGGAACATTCCATCTGAGACTGGGTGAAGTCGATTAGCGATCAAACGAAAACGTGCGTCCACTGTGCAACACAGCCTTTCAAAGTATCCAATCATAAATCCAAATTACGATTAAGTTAAACTAAGTGTAAGAGGTTCGGTGGATCTGGCAGGGTGAATTCACGGTACAGTTGCACTACACAGCACGTTTAATCAAGCTGACACTCCTCCGGTAATAGAGTGTCTAGCCAGAGATCTGCCGCGCGACTTTTTGTACCCCCGTCCAAAACAAAGTATAGTAAGGGCTTTTTCCTGCGCTGTTCCTAAATTCTGACGACAAACATGTTCTCACTAAACGAAGAGCCGACACCAATACTGACCAGTTATACAATGCAAAAAGCAAGAAGCACAATAGAAAATCTACGGTCATCAAAGGAATATATTTATATCAGCAAAGAACACTGCGTAATCCTATACTTCTAAAGATACTGAATTACTTGGTCTCTGTATTCTTAATTTTGCATTATTTGAGCTTACATTTTTAAAGAACAACATCTCAAATTCCTTGCAGAAACACAAATCATAACCTCCCCGACCTAAAAGGGTCACCTAAGGTCGCTTATCGGATTGTTTATCACGATACAAAATCTGCAGTATGATGCCCTCAGTGCAACCGAAAGGTTTGTATGGTTTTTATACAATTTTCATCATGTAGTGTATCGAGACGGCGACAGACGAATAAATGGAAGATGTCTTGCAAGTCCCGGGGCTATCGGTGAACGGATTTATGACGGGCTCAGGATGGCGTAATTTCGAAGCGCTCTGCATATAGCCTGTACACGGATAAAGGCAGCGTTTCCGATCCCTGCTTCTCCTTATGATGTACTTATGCGTCTCCAAGGTATCAATGCCGGCATCCATCAGTGTAACATGGCGAGGACATTGCACATTTCTTGTGACAACAAGTGGAGCACAGTTTAATAATCATTCGCTTTGATCGTTTAAACGTCTGCTGATACCGTGACACGAACGTGCATTGCATGGCCGATTAAGCCCCACATTGTGTGGTCCAAGAATAGCATTGTGATACATTTATGGGTTCATTGTAAAGTTTCTCCTCCAATAAAATTAAATCAACATGTTAATTTGGCTCCATTGCGTTCAAACAGGAAATCCATGTTCCGCCGTTCGTTAAAAAAATCTAATAAGTATGGGTCCACAGTGGCTAAGATGTTGAGGCAGTTTACATTCACTAGTTTCATCCGAAAAATTAATAAGAGAAATCGGGGGAAAGTGCTCCGCGTAAAGACAGGAGCGTTATGAAACTTCTAACTACTAATAGATACGAAATGTAAAGCTCCAGTTGTTATAGATTTCAGTAACCAAGGACCTGTATTAGTATGCACAAGTAACGATAATATAGCATTTCCTACAAACTGCCACGTAGCTTTATCAAATGTACTCTTGCAGTATTTGGATGTGAAGTCCGCTAAATACAACATACAATTTCAAACTGTAGCGTGTATTTGTTTCTGTATTGGGGACACGTGCTTTCTGGCTCACTCACTCACAAGTTTTCAATCCAAATCACTCAACTGCTCGTTTTACCTAATCGAAAACGTCTCCCAATGGGGCAGGTCGAATCGAGAACACTTAAGCGCCCACAATCAATTCGTTGGTATTCTTGGCTTGAATGGGTTTGTTTTTTCAATTTTCTGGCGCGGAAATGAAGGCATAGAATTATCCTGTATTCTTGGATGAATGGCTTCCATAAACTAAGGTTAAGTTACATGTCAGCGATTTAGACATAGTGTATGGACACTGCTAAGTTACGCGAGACTATCGTAGAAACAATTCACTTATACATTACGTCAGCATAGCAATTTTCCATACATATCCTTTCACGCCGAATGCCCTTTTTTCAATTAACGCCGGTTTGTTTTCAAAATGAGCTCATGACATTCGAAGGGTAGTTGCATGCTTTCTTTGTTTCGTCTTGCAAGCGTGTTCCGCGAAAAATTGAGAAACTCAGCGTCTGTCCGTCAATGGACAGTACCTTTGACATAGGTTCTCAAGTTCCAATAGATAACATTCATTTCATTTTAACAACAGTGTCAGAAATTGGTGACGACGAACCGAGAATCGACGCTAAAACTCGATACCTTAACGACATTTCCCCAAAATGACAAGCATTGACTTTCAAGAATCAGAAAGAGGCTGGCTGACTGCATTACAACTGGAATAGTCGCTATTTATATTAATCATATGTGTGCACGTGCAAAGTACAATAGTAGCGATAATTTTTCTCAGTAATAATTATCAACTACTCGTAAATTTAGACTACGAGTGTCGTGTTGTGGTTGTAATGAAATCTAGACGTGTGTGCCCTGTCCGATATGAAGCGTACAGCGACAAATGGCGCCCGGAAATTTATGCAAATTTACCCTCTCCAGCAACATGACTCACTTTATTTTAGGTAAAGCACGATTACTGCAGACTTTGTCCGGTCATTATTTTGCGAATTCTTATCAAAAATTACCTTTTCTGTTTGTCGTCAGACAAGAAATAGTTGAAAAGCATGTCAGTCGGTATTCTATCGAAACTCGACACATATGTATCACCGCTTCCACATTTGCTCGTCTAAGTTAAGGTAGAACGCGCCCAGGGGACAGAAATTCGCGCTTTCAAATTTTATCAATTCTCTTCTGATCTACCACTTGTGGAGGCTCATTTTAAAGCTCTTGGTGAAAGGAAATTTTTCAACGTCTTAGTTTTTCGAAAATCTAAAATTTATTTTTCCCCATAGAGGTAACACAGGGATGGCGGCCATTTTGAATTTCAAATATCGGTAAGTCTTAGGTAATTTGTCTCTCTAGTACCATAATTTGCACGTTGACCCCCGATTTTTTTTTCTTGATTTTGAAAGTGAATAGTTGAAAGATAAGTTGAGGAAAATTTCAGCAAAAGTTCAAGTGTTTCACTTTCGAAGTAAGCTGCAGCCTGCTACTCTTTTGAAAGAGAAATTTCAGTCTGGAAACCAAAGAGCGTATTCGCAATAAATGCTTGGTGCAAAAAGTATCCTTTACTTTTCAAATAATGAAATATATCAGATACTTTAAGTCTGGATATAAATTTGAAAATGGGTTACTCAAAACAAAAAACAAGATCAGAAAAGGTAACATATTTTTTGTTAATCTTCGATACAATCATTCCTTTAATCAAACAGAGATATTAAACGGTATACAGCTATATTTGTCGTCAGATTGGAATGTTTAGGGCCGTGACAGCAGAAATATTTTTGTACAGCCGAATGCAACGTTATCCTCTCAATTCTCCAACGTGCCAATTTGTACGTAACTTGGCATTCCATGCACAAATCCACGGTAAATTGGGATATCCCCTCACTAATAGGAAATCGCTGACGGTGCACGGCAGTGTCAACAGAATGACCTTTCTGCTTTAAGGGATACATGTACATCAACAGTCAAAGGAATTGAGCCTTATTCCACATGCCAGTCAGATCGTTCCTGACAGACGAATCACTACTCGATATCAATACTCCTTCCTTAGCCGTATTATTAGACAGACTGTGACTCTTTTCTATGTTAACGTCTTTGAACAGATGTCATGTTGCCGGAAGCGAGGTTTGAATAAATGCTCATTAGTATATTTTCGACTTTCTTCCAATTTTTTCAGTGATATTTATCGCTAAAAGACATATATTTCGTAGACTATTTTCAACAAGAGCGAGTTTTCAAGCGATGTTATTAATTTTCCTTATATACAGACGCTGTTGCTTGTGTTGTTCAACAAGCTATAGCCATCTGAATTATGACAAACGAAAGCACCATTTTCCGTTGCTTGTGTGCGTAATTTTATCATGACATTATAATCAGCGATGATTAGCATAATAGTGTTAAAACCCCGATGAGCCACGTCCACAATGATTACAGAAATTAAAACTTAATACAAGAGTCACGTTGTCAACACTCTCTAGTGCTTTAAGGTTGAATTAGGTAGTCCTTGTGGATGACTTTCAAATTGCTACAATTCTTTCTGATCGACTCTCAAATTTCTACAATTCTTTCTGATCTACCATTTTTGGGGACTCACTTTCATGCTCTTGGAGTAAGAAAAACTTTTACCGTCTTAGTTTTCGAAAATCGAAAATTTTTTTTTTTTTCTCCACAGAGTGAACACAGGGATGGCGGCTATTTTGAATTTCAAATATCGTCAAATGTCAGGTAATTTGTTTCTCCAGTACCAAACTTTGCCCGTTGACCCTTGATATTTATGCTTGACTTGGGAAGAGTATGGTTGAAAGTTTCATTGAGGAAAATCTGAACAAAAGTTTAAGTCTTTCACTTTCGAGGCGCACAGAACTTTAAAAAAGTATTCCACATTTTATATAATCTGGCGCCTTGTCAGCCGACAGTTTTTATTGAAAGTAAATGCATCTATATTACGTAAATGTAAAATCTCTAAGTGGTATATGACAAATACATAGGAAATCTTGATGACTTGTCTCTATGCTTTAATATCTGAAGTGTCGCGATAGAAAAGGGGTTAACTATACACTCGACGTGAGTAGACTTTATGGCTCTATGCCTCGACACAGTCTCACACTTTGATTGAATGGCTATAAAGTAAATTTAATCCTGACATATATCTCTGTGGTAAACCTCACAAGCTTTATCGTTGACTGAATCTTTGGGTGGTGATATCGAAAAAAACGACCTGTATAAAAAACATTTATTATTCATGTTACGAAACTCAACGATGTAACTTTCTCTGAGCTTGTTTGAGATGTTAAATATAGTCTTGGCTGAAATGTTGTTTTTATTTTAACTTACTTTATTTTGAGCGCAGGCGTGCTTCGAGACAGCGGTAGGTTCGCGGGCAGTTGTTATGAAAAAAAGAATCTGATGAAATAATCCCTCCATTCTACCAGCAGCACGTCAATAAAAAAGTTGGTGAATTCAATAAAGGTCTGTAGGTTAGCCCATGTGTTGTGCATTTGCTATCGGTATATTGGTAGACAACGATCTGGTTCGCATCAAAGTAGTGTAATTCGAGAGTACGGGTCGATAATTACCGCTTGCTTTGAAGTAATATTACCCGGCTCATCAGATATGAGCTTCCTATTTCGAAATGTATATCATGATAAACGATGATCGTGTGTCTCTATTTTTGTCAATTGTTATCTGCACCAAACACCGCGGATGACAGACAGACAGACAGACAGGCAGACAGAAAGACAGGCAGGCATACATGCAGAGAGGCATACATGCATACATACATACATACATACATACATACATACATACATACATACATACATACATACATACATACATACATACATACATACATACATACATACATACATACATTCCTCATTTTCTTCTCATCTCTCGTTGTAAATGACGTCATCAGTCACTTTCCCATTGTCTTTGGTCACAGAATATGCACTCAATATGCAAATATTTTTCTAAGCTTGGGCTAGATTTAAAACAACAATACATACAGCTTACAAAAATATTTAAAACCCCCAAGAACCGAAAGAAAATGCTTAGTATGTAATTGTGGGCAAGTCGAGGACGAATACCACGTGTGTCCAACTGTACTGTATATAGAGAAATGCGAGCTAAATTCATTCCTAGTTATTTCTTTGACCCCCTGTAGAATATAAGTTTTATCAACTTATGTCAACACAAAACGTTTATTTACTGAATCAGCCGAGTAAATATATATTTTTTGCTTTTCAAACAAACCTAGATAAATTCCTCCTCGAATACCGTCAAAAAAGGTCAAATGCAGAGTTGTATTTTGTTTTGTATTTAAAAGGCCATTGGCCATATATATACGGAATAAATGATTATTCATATTCATATTCACTAAATATGCAAGACAGGTATACCGTGAAAGCGCACGCCCTATGTATGACCAGTGTATGTTGATGACACTTCAGAAACGCTCAGAATGTACAACAATCTACTTCAGCGTTTCGGTGATAGAATTGAATAAGGTAAAAATAAAGGAAAATAAAGTTGTCTGTTGAGCTTACGACTTAGTTCATTATGTGTTTGTAATTCTTAAATCTTTTTGTCTCTCTCTGTAAGTCCAGCTTTCTTTCTGTCTGCATGTCTGTCTGTCTCTAACACCCCTTTCCCATCTGTCTGTCGGTCCGCCTGTCCATCCGTCCGTCTGTCCGTCCTTCTGTCTGTCTGTCTGTCCGTCCGTCTGTCTGTCTGTCTGTCTGTCTGTCTGTCTGTAAGTCTGTATTTAATAGATAGACAGAAAGACAAACAAACAACAACACAATTGATAAACTGCAGTTTTGCCTTGAACTTTAATCGCTGTCATCATATTAGTTTCTCCTCGTCCAATTTGTCCATCTTTTCACACGATTAGAGACTACTTTGATCACGAAAGCTAATGCGCTGTGTTTAGTCAGGTGTGTTCATTTGGGAATTGCTGCATTGGTTTTGCTAACGCTAAGCCACCACTGAGCTTTGCAAAGTATCGTACATGTGTATCGAGTCAGCAGTTAAATAATCATGTTGACCTCGGCAAGGGGTAGCGAATCTTGCGCAATAAACATTACCTCGATTTTCAGACGTTTATCCAAATTTTTTCCCGAATTTTAATAAAGTTGCCAAGTCGCATGCATGTCCCGACTGCTCCTTGAGTGAAAATGGGGAAGTTTCTGCGTACATTTGATCTCAGACGACGACCACAAGTAAGTTGTCTGTTATTTGATGTATTTGATGCTTGCCAAACACCGTACATAAAGGAAATATTGAAATTCAACGGGGCTCCCGGAAAGAGCTATTTGCAAGGAAGCCATGGTTTCTTTACTTGAAAGCATTTCAATCACGACTCTTTCGACCACTTCATGCAGAAGATGAGTGGTTGAGCGAGGCGAGGAAAAAGACTCGATTCTTTGCGTGATCACAAAGTGTCAGTTGAGATTACTGCAGTCAGGCTAAAGTTTGCTAATGACTTTCTTTAGATGCTTGCACTGCATATTGAATCGGAAAAGAACCACACTGATATCACAGCAAAACACCAGTGTGTTATAATATTTGAAAACACGGGAGAACCTCGGCGGTTTGTGTTTATTTTCAGGGTTTTTCTTTGAAACTGCTAGGTCGCCGCCGATAACCCTGCATTCGAAATCGCATCATGTGGTTTGCAGTAAATGCTCAACAATCACTCGCGTTCTAGAAATCGATGGAATATCTCTCTAGAGGTGATCGGAAAGACCACAGAATCCCAATTTGAATACCCTTGTAAGCTACAAATCTCTCACAAAATCGTTTCGAGTGGAGTCCCCATGACAACCTCGCAGACAAAATTGAGTGGTATCGCACTTTCTCTCGAGCTCCCAGTCGAAATCTCTCAACTGTTGTGCGATCGAACGTGTGGACGAGGGTTTTAAAATGACTGGCTCGTCTACAAAGCCTACTATCAGCGCGTAGTTTTTCATTACAGGAATTTTGTTCACATCTAAAATTGTATCATAAGAATAATTAAGTGAATATGAGCAGTATGCGATATCAGATAAATATGTTCTCCGGTAACAGCGACGACAATCGTCAGCGTCAAATACACAACTTCGCCCCATGAACAAATATTATATGCGAAAAGCTGCCAACTCATAAAAACTGTCTCTTCAAGACAAACTATGCAGAGGAAATCGGTGCAACGGGAATTTCAGTCTAATATAATCATAAAGAAGCTACATTCGGTAAACTACCTTGCCGACTAGTTGACCTTAGTAATCATTGTTTTTATCAGCTGATTAACTCCGTGCCTTATCCGAGATTCAGATTCGCTCCACACATGGAACGGCTTTCACTTAAAAACCCAAATAACTAGGTTTTGTGGACTAGATTTGCAAGGAGTGCTACGTCGCCATTCTCAGGTTATTTTGTGGCACAAGAAAAGAGAGCGATTCCACGCACGCGCGGCGAAACAATCATCTGAAATGTCTTTAGTCAGACGACAACCCTATAATAAACTTGTTCGCAAACATGCCGTTAAGTCATCGATATTGTTTAATTTTTGTGTGATTTTGACGGCGGCTGTCAGATAATTGGCTGCTTCATATAGCACCGATCGGCGTACCAGAATCAGAAAATATATGCGAACAACGACCTACGGACAAAAATTAAGCCTGCAAGCTAACCCAGCCAACATCAATCATCGCAAAATTTGCATAAGATTAAGATATTATTTGCATATTATTTCGGCGAGCCTTATCATATGGGCATCAGCTTTTTTTCAATGCCAGGAATCTTCTGATCGAAGCGCGATATATTAATATTCATTTGCGCGACCTGAAGGTTCATTAATGATCATTTAAGTCACAATCCAGAGAAAGATTCATTAAATTGTAGAATTTTATTAACCTGTGAAAATGATCGAAGTTAGCTTCATAAATAACCAGCTTGTCTGATCTTTAGGACTACGTTTTAAAGTGGACTAGATCGCTAAATCTCATTTATTTGGTTTCATACGAGAAGACAACGGTTTCGCGTATCGTCGATGGTAAACATGTATCTGAACCGTCAGATATACCGGTGCTAAAGTTACCAGCAAACATTTGGGCGAGCATGTGCATTTTTATTCGTGTAGTCACTTCAGTCACCGTGAAATAAATATGCCAAGATGATCAAAATCTTATTATCACAATGTTGAAGCACACAGAAATACGCAACAAGACAAAGGTACACACATGCGCAGTAACAGCCCCAATACGTCGGCCTTGTCATCTTCAGCTTGCTTGACAAATCATAATAACGTCACCACGGAGATATGAACCATAAAATACAAAAATCTAAATCTCATTGCGCGCACGTCAAGTAGACATGTTATTTTGGTACTGAAATATCACCAATGAAATCTCACAATAAATGGTTTTGACAATGCAAATATACGCTACAACATCTGAACATCGTGAAACAAATTTTGTGACATACAATCATATTAGACGTGATATTTAATGTAAAGAATATCAAAGAAACAACATGGTTTTAACATCCTTTTGCCAGTTTTATGGCCGTTCTACACAATACATGTGGGTATAAGCCCACGTTTCTGTCAATTGAACACCTAAGGCGGTTGGCTTTGATGGACTGTTCAAATTAGTGCTGATTGAACGGAGATGAAAGAATTGAAGCAGTTTTAATTTCCTCCCTCCCTCCCTTCCTACCTCTGTCTGTCTGTCTGTCTGTCTTATAGAGAGAGAGAGAGAGACAGACAGACAGACAGACAGACAGACAGACAGAATTACAGACAGAGAGAGAGAGAGACAGACAGACAGACAGACAGACAGACAGACAGAATTAGAGACAAACAGACGGAGAGATACATGAACTTTTCCTCTTTTTTACAAAGTATGAATATCGGAAGAGTAATTTAATTGAATATTTTTTGAGGATTGCCCACAGGTAATATTTATCTTTTCATCACATGACACTTGGTTTAATCCAGGTTTGCAAGCGCTGACGATCATTGGTGATCATTAAACGGAATATCTCTGGAGAACACGTCTCAAACACTCTGATCCGGTTTTTCCACGCATTCAGGTGTACAATGCTCCGTTTTTAAATTGAATGTAAATCCAAGGCTAGCATTATTGCCTATGTCCACTGAAGAGAGCTTGAGCAGCACAAATGACAGCATTTTGAAAAACAAACCCGGTCTGAGCGTTGAATTCGAGGGACATGCCCTCTGATCCGGTACACCAAGACGAAAACAAATACAAAGACATAAAGATATATATGTATATTGTAAATAGATGTTCTGGCTGACGGGAGGAGCAGCACGCATGCGCACCGACTAGCGTCGCTAGAAAAATCAATAATCTATCTTTCAGCGAGATCTCACGAAACATGCGTGAATGGAAATTATAAGTGAAAAACGCGGGGGCTTGATCAGCGACGTATTTGTTCACAAACGGCGTTCTCTGGATTAATTGCCGGGAAAACCGTGGGCTGAAAATAATGGCATCAGTATTCTGTTACCTCGTTATCACCTATCTATTATGGAAGAATTGTCCATAATATCGACCGGGCTTTTGCGAAACGACTTCAATTGACAGCAATCTCATTTGGCGAACATAGTTTGGACTATTCGGACCAACACAGACTTGTGCTGGCAATCTTAAAAAGCAAGATTCTTTTACCAACATAAATTTTCAATCGGTTTTTGAACGCTAGTTATCTGCTGTACAACATCCTATACTGTACGCGATATATCTACTTCCAACCATATCTAGGAACTGGTAGCGTCAGTTGCAGAATAGAGAGAATCCTCTGGGAATCTGAATCCCGAAGAGAAAGTTGATAACGTGGGATGAAACCGCTGTGCCTCCCTGCTTTACTATAGTGACAACAAGAAATTACAATATCGCCCAATTTACTCGATGCTTAAACCAGATTGCATCAAGTTAATAATCCATTATCGCGTCCTAATATTCGATTTCTTATGTTATTCTCTTATCATCAACAATTCCCATAATGGTAAAATTTAACAGTTTTCCCCTAACACGCAGATAAGAACGTATTCATATATACATATATCACTGAGCGAAAATGTGTCGTATTCTGTGTTGAGACACAAAGTTGAAGCTCAGTAAATCAAGTACATTTTCAGGCATTATAAGAATGATCCAAATCGCTGTTTTTGTCAGTCGACACGCATATTAAGCATTTTAGTACTCGTGTCAATGATAGAGTTTAAAATGGGCTGGTTAATACATCGGTAAAAATTATAAAAGTCCGAATTAGAATTTGAATATACCTTTCACATTGACGATATTTCTTGACTGTAATTTGTTTAAAACATAGAAAGTATTCTCAGCATGCGTGTCTTGTGTGTGCGCGCGCGTTTGTTTGTTTACTTGTGTGCGTAAGAGACAGACAAAGATAGACAGGCAGGCAGGCAGACAGAGAGACCGACAGAGAGACAAACAGAGAGGTAGAGAGATAAAGACAGAGACATAGAGACAGAAAAAGACAGAGACAGGGCTTTGATCACGGTGATTTTACAGGGTAAATTTCTGCCTGTATCAGCTCCTTTATCTGTCAGACAAGCGGAGCTAGACCATAAAATGCTAGACTTGATTCTAGTCAGTGTATACAGTTCTCCGAAATTTGGCGATTTTGATTTTTCAGACCCTCCAACAGACCCTGTAAACACGATAATGGACACAGCTCTGCAAGAAACACCCATGCTGCAGTCATGAATTGGTCACAGCAATGATTAGTCAGACATTTTACCTCTGTAGGCCTATACAGTACTGTTCCATCAAGCCTGATTCAGTTCAGCTGATACACCTCTGTATCAAGTTTTCAGACCCTACAACAGAGGTTATTTCTCAAGGTCTATCACAGTTGTGATCAGATCTCGCTGCAGGCTTGTCCCGAAATCTTCCTGTGGTGTTGTAGCTAAGTAGTCGAGATAAAGAAAGCAATGTAGAGAAGCAATACAAGTCAGAGAGAAAGATAGGGAGAGAAATAGACAAACTGACACAAAGAAACAAACCAACAAACAGACACAGAGAGAGATGCAGATGGTTTCACGAGGTTGAAACAGGTACTTTGTATTGGGGATAGAAACAAATAATACCTTCTGTTTTTAAAACAAATTAAGATGCCAACTTCAGTCTGACTAAATCAATTTCAGAGAGAAAAGTATTTCAGTTTGTAGAAGATTTTAGCCAAAACGGGAAACGCTAGCAAATAATACGTAGTGGGAAGCAGATGGTCACATAATATAATCTTCAGCACGGGCCAAATCACATAAATTTCTAGGCCAGTTTATGCGTGCAAAGTGATTCCCAATTATTTTCCCTGGATGATTTATATTAGACTACATGTATGTAAGGTTCATGTAAAATGAAAGGGGGTCATCGGCAACAGTGTGCTTCCATCTCGTTTTTCAATTTGAAGACTTTCCGCAAAGTATATGGTGAGTAAAGATGACAACCATAAACTAATTTCATCATTTAATTTTCCGAACATCGCGATGCATTCATAATAAACTATAGAGAGTCATCTGTCTTTCTCAGAATCCATCGATGAATAAACGCTGTCCATATATTGAGCAGACTGTTAGAACAGAAATTGTTTGAGAAGTAAGGTTTCCTTAGAATAGTTACCCATGATTTGAAGGCTCTGTTTTAGACTCTCCTGTCTAGAAATGAAACGAACAGGGTCCGTAACCGCCCATTTTATTAGCAGAAGCCGTGCTAATTACCTTTCATATTCTCACTTGCTCATTTCAGGGACTCAAGGGACCTGTAAGGTGTCTCGTTAGACAGGTACAGCCTGGCATGGTTCAGCAAATAGTGTGGTTCAGTATCCGTTTTGGGGCTGAGGTTTCTAAAAGGTGCAGACTGGAATACGGAAACGTCCAAGCAGAGATGTAAGTTCGTCAGATAAAGGTTTTGGAAATATGCCATAAACTTAAAGTAACCAAGAAATACATATAGTGGTGCGGCATGGCAAACCCATTGTGCAATTTTTGATAAAAGCACCAAACTTGGCTCAGATGTGTCTTAATATGTGCTGAACAAATTCAGATACCGAGCCACTGAAAATCAACCAAAGCGTTGCCATGGCAACCATTTTTTCAAAATGGCTGCCAGACAGGTATTTCTCACTTAGTAAATATCAACTACATAAGTCGTTGGGTAACTTTAGGTTGAATAATTTCAATAAGAAACTGTGAAAAGAGTTATTTGAAAATTCTTTTAAATTTCTTCACCACCTGACTTGTTAAACGGGTAAATACAGGCAAAAACACAATTTCTATGCATAAAATGCACGGTATTAGATCCTATAAAAGGATGACGCTATGTCAGCAGTCAAGATATGTTAGGCCGTGGGCCAGAGGGGTCTACTTGCACCCCCAGGATAACAAACCTATCTTTTTAGAAGCCTTGGGATCCCTAGAATACGAAATAGAATTTTGACAGAAAAATATAGGGATGCAATAACTGTTATGGTCGACTTTTGAACGGTACCGCAAAATAACCATTTTGCTATCCATGTGCTTTTTTCTTGTAGTACTTGTAAGTCATCTGCTAAGTTTTTTTAACGTAATCTGACTTGTCGGATATCATTAGAATGGAAATTTATTCCTCTTTAAAATGACATATGTAATATGCAATATCTTCGATAGATTTTTTATGAAATGGGACCAAAACTTACCCAATACCCCAAAATCTGAAATTCTACCAATTTTTACCTTGGCATAAAACAAAAGGCAATGCTTTTTATGACATCTGTTTATTTGCTACAAGGACATGTCAAAATGTGAAATAGACTTTTGATAGGAAAAATATTGGGATGCTATAGGTCTACCGGTCATACTTTGAAGGGTACCGCAAAATTACAGTATTGCCAACTCGCATGCATTTTCGTTTAACCTGTCTTCTTGTAAGTCATCTGCTGAGCTTACTTTTTACATAACCTAGCTTGTGGGCTAACATTGGAAAGGGATTTTATTCTTCTTTTAGATGACATATTTTAATATGCAATATCTTCCATAGCTTTATAGAATATGACCAAAACTTAGCCTATACCCCAAACTTTATATTGCAAATCTTACTGTCACTGCTTATCTCAAATTCTACCAATTTTACCTAAACATATAAAAAGGGCAATTCTCTATATGCAATCTGTTTTATTTGCTACGGAGACATATCAAAATATGAAAGAGACTTTTAACAGAAAAAAATATTGGAAAAAGGGAACTGTAAAGTCAAAGTATTGCGAATCGCATCTTTTTTGTTTAACGTCAAATTCTACCGTTTTTTTAAATCTAGACATATAATAAAGGGTAATGCCTCGTATGAAATGTGTTTTATTTGGTATAACAGCCTGTCAAAAATACGAAATAGACTTTTCGGAAATACCTTGTGTGAAATATGTTTTATTTGCTACGAGGCCATGTCACAAATATGAAATAGACTTTTAACTGAAAAAATTTTGGGACGCAACAGCTGTCACAGTCATATGTTGAAGGGTACCGCAAAATCACGATTTTGAGACCCACGAACATTTTTTTAAACCTGCCTTTCTTTAAGTCATATGCCGGGCCTAACTTATACATAACCTGGTTGTAGGGTATTATTAGTAAAGCGATTTATTTTTCTTTAAGGTGACCTTTTGTAATATACAAATATCCGTTACAGTTTTCATGAAATAGGACCAAGACTTACCTAACACCCCAAAAGATTACATTTCAAATTACAGTTTATCTTACGTTCTACCATTTGTTTTGCTCCACCCAATACAGAAGGCAATATAATGCTTATATGAATTCCGTTTTGTTTGTATCAGACGTATGTCAAAATATGAAGTGAACTTAATATGATTTAGTCGCCACTGGGATCATATTTCTAGGGGTACACAGATACGGCAAATTTCCTGAAACATATAATTTTTTATCAAACACGTCTTTATGAAAGAAGTCAGCCAAAATCATAGTCACGGATGATCTCAAAATATTATCAGCATCGTATATTAAATTATTTTGTTTCAAGTTTGTTTTGTAAGATTTGACCTGAAAAGTTCTTATGTGGAACTCTAATTCAATATTTTTGGCAGAACAATTTTGAAAAGTAATTATGGTATGTGTTCTACTCGCTGTAATGGAGATGAAAAAAGAAAGGCATTATACTGATATTATACAACCAACTGCAACCAACTGCAAGGTGCGGAATTGAGCCTTTAAAGGTTTTTTCTAAACTGTATCAATGAGCACAGCTAACAGTTTGCTGATCCAATAATCGTTTCTAAACATTATACATTGCATCAAAATTACCTGGGCGTTCCTGAAGAAAAACTTGTATAGATATATCAGAAAGCTGGACTTTCTTCATAAACAAAATATTATGGAATAGATATGTCCAATATTTAGCTGCTCTAATGATAATTTCTAAACTTCATAAATAAACAGAAATTTAGCTAGCCATTCTTAAGTACTTTATGGCATTCTTCAGTAAAATATTTTCAGGATATATCCGATATTGAACCGATCTAATTATCGTTTCTAATCTTTACGAATTAAATCAAAGGATGTTCTATAGTTTAAAAGCATGTATCTGATACTTGATCGATCTCATTATTGCTTCTACACTCAGTATACTTTATAAAATAGTTCAGATTTAGCTGGGCTGACATGTTCAAAACGTTCAAAATTTGGTAATAGCTTTTCTGTATTCAGTATAGGAAGGTTCCCATTTGATCAGATAATTGGCCAGCCAACACTACCTTGCTTAGGTCTTGGGTATATGTGTCGAGTGGATAACAAGAAAATGATTGGAAAATAGTTAGGATTGTCGTTTAAACTTGTTGTCTTAGCCTATGTAAACACCATGTAAAGGAATAAAATACTCGCCAGCTGACTAGCCATGTAAAAGCAAGCAGAGATCCGGGGAGTGCCAAGCACGGACATGACGGAAAAAAGTGCAGCATTGTGTTTTAGCTGTGCTTTCCCTACCTTTAAAGTTTGTTAAAACAAAAGAAAGTGGAGTAATACAATTTAATTTATGGTGTCACGTTTTTGCATTTCAACAACAAATTATGTACGACCAAGAAATTAGTACCAAAATATACCATGTTCAAAATATTATAGGCATGAATCTATATATATGTTTATGCAATAGACCATTGACATTGACATTGAAATAACTCTAAAACCAATATCTAAATTATGAAATAGATATCAAATTACACTGGATCAGTTTCATGTGAAATGAATTATGAAAAGTAATGTATAAAATATAGTACATACAGCCGAAAAATAATATAAAAATATGATCGTGTTCTCCACGTGGTCAAAATTTAAACAGCTGCACTTATGTACTAATTGTAGTTACATGATAAATCTCTAACATTGACAATTATGGGGATATATAAGAGATTTCCGCCCGGAATGTTTTTGTTTTTAAAGTTAAAACTAGAAGGTTTGTTATACAGTAAATATCATTGTGCTTTTTGGTATGTAGGCCTACGCGTGAATGTAGATGAACAAGAGTGAGAGATTGGGTTAAATTCCCCCACAATTTTCCATGTCAGGCCTTGTGATTTAACACCCTGCAAAACTTGTCAATGGCTGACTTATAAAAATTAGAAAAGATAATTAGTCAATGTCAAAATATTGCACATATTCAATATTTCTACTCAAGAACACTCCATCCATTAGTAGAACATGGAACAGACCGTTTTTACACTCGGACGCATTATACTCTCCCCACCACAGCCATTGGGCCGATCTAGGCCTATTTGCAAAACCTGGTGAGTGTCGCACGTACCAGCTACAACTCTAAAAACGATTACAAATAAGAATAAAATAAAAAAAAACTCGAATAGTACCTTCTGATAGTCTAACTACACAGAACAGCTGACAGCTGATCATCGTAGGCCTATAAAACATTCAATTTGACAATTTTGAATCTTCCACTTTTGCCTTGTTGCAACCATATTGTAAATAATTTTATTAAGAGAACCCATTTTTCTGGTAAAATGAAATTATAAAACAATAAAAAATGCAAATAGTAATCTTAATATGCATTTATGATGGTAATACATCCACTATTCACCACAGAATCATCCGTAAGAGCAGCAACTACGGGATTTTACAGTAATTGATGGTCGTCATATTTAAAAATGGCCACCACACCAGAACAACGCTCAACCTGTTGGAATCGGTATCCAAATTGATTTTAAAACAAAAACATATGCAAATGGTAATCTTAAAAGGCATTTATGATGGAAATACGTCCTTTATTCACCACAAAATCATCTGTAGAGCAGCAACTATGGGATTATATAGTGACTGATGTCGCCATATTTAAAAATGGTCGCCACACCAGAACGAGGCTCAACCCGTGGTGGCTCGGTATCCAAATTGATTTATATCATGATAATCTACATTCGTACCAAATTTCATGCTTTTATCACAAAATGCACAATTGTTATGAAAATTTTGGTTATGCCGCACCACTAATATACGTGCCGCTGTCTCAAGCTTTTTTTGCTCAAAAAATGAATGCTTGATTTTACATTACTTTATGCTACTGTCTCAATTGCATTTTGAGAAAAGTGCAGAAATGAATATTGAGATTTATAAACAGCTAGGGGGTCTTTTCATCAAATGCCCGTGTTTTCCCGTATTCACACGGCTACATTGCATGTGGAGGTGATACGTACGGTTTCAATATATGCATACGATAACGAAAAACGCGCCTAGTGGCATCAGGGGCTGCTCTCAGAGTCTCAGGACAATAAAAATGTAATCAATTTCTCATGATCACATGGATACTATCATTGTTGGATTGGCAATAAATGCCAGGGGATGTATATATATCCCTTGGGACTTTGTAGTCGTTCTTGTTTTGTAAAGTGTCCATGCAACGACTTTCAAGGAAAGTGCTCGAAATTGGCTTGACTCACGGCAACAAGCAATGATCATGAACAAATCGGCGCGCTTCAAAGGAAATTCGTAAAAGAACCTAAAGGAACCAATCAACTTGCTCAGTACTTATCCCGAGGCGCGAAAATAGAGTTGTTTGATAAAGACGGGCAAGATACAGCTTTTATTCAGCCTGGGTCGTCAGCCAGATACGTTGGCAACGGCATGTTTGAAATAATCACAAAAAAATGTGAACGGCGGCGCTGCCTTCTGACGTATACAACCATACTTCATTCTTGATTCACTGAAAATCGTCAAGAAATAGTGCACGGTACGACCTGAAATCTCGCCTTGACCACCCGGTAAAGAAGCTGAAATTGATTCAAAGCCAGGCAGGCGCCTTCACGAAAAGTTGCATTCCGCAGTAAGGCACGTCTTTCTGCAGGGAATTTACGGAGACAAGGTCACAAGGTGTAACGGCCTAATTCTGTCCGGGAGGCGAGCTTTCAATTTACCGGAGTTTTTTTTTCTTTTCTTTCCAGCGATATTTCCAATATCTAGTCCCTTTGATCATTTTCTGGTCGACCGATAGCATTCGTTCGCACGTCTTAAATTGCGTGACCCGCAGGGACTGCATTTTGCCATACATCTTTTTTCATTCAGGAACATACCATTGAAGCGAAGGGGAGGTGGAGAAGATGGGAGACATAACATAATTCATGCATATTCTTCGTTATTCGTGTCACTGTTATTCATGGAGAGCTAACTATAATTTTAATTCCACATTCTAAGGTTACGAGTTTGTGTTGTTCGGTGCTGACTTTATAGAACTTTTCAAAGTGCCAGGGTGTTTTGCGTCTAATTCTTATCACCCCTGCAGAGTTTTTGTGAGCCATTCTTTCGACTAAATGGGACTTCATGCAGTATGTGGTTCCTTTGCAGTAATTCCGTCTTAAACTTCAACAGTTTTTTTACCGGAGAATTGTGCTTATCTATCCGGCTGTGTAATGTTGGCGCTGACAATTTCACCCCCAGGCGAGTGTGTGAAAATTGTAACGGTCGACTGCAGAAACACATTTTGAACACCTCGGTAGAAGAGACATTTGGAACCTGCAAAACGCGTACATTCGACTCACTTTCCACTTCATGGTCATGGTTGAGTAAATACACCTTCAAGGGGTCAAGAGTATCAAAAAAGCGGGAATGTCCCTATTCTAATGTTCCCACTCTTCATAATTCCGAAGCAATTTAGGACAAACTTCTATCAAATTTGTTGGTACTGTAGTATGGAACAGCATTCCAGAGGATCTCAAAAACATCACTTCCAGATTTAGATTCAAACGAGAGCTTAAAAATTATTTATTGGAGTTGTAGTTTTGTTGATTTTGTGACTCAGACCGTACATTAACTTTCTGTAATATCTGTCACTGTGATATATCAATCTTTCTTGAGTTTGGGGCTGAACTCGATTAGTGCCTAGGGCAACTATTTTTCAGTCCTTTTCTCATTGTAACGCCTTCAATGTGTACCAAATTATTGTCTTTTTTTCAAAGAGAATATGAGAAATAAAATTATTATTATCATAAGTCAGGTTCTTTTAGGGAGAGGGCCGTGGACGAGGTTGTTGCAGATTTTGCCAAGATATTGGTAAGTAGCATTCGGAGGGGGACAGCAACAAAGTCAGGGCAGACGACGTCATCCCCGTTACACCATTCCAATCTCTAACCAAGACTAAAGCCCAATAAGGTGTATCTTTTTGCATAGTTTACGATAATATGGTTTGAAATCAAATGCAGGTTAGGTACAAATGTTTTCTGAAGTGTGCACAAGGCGTTTTTAAAACATTGGCGACGAACGAGCAACTTAGATTTCAAAACAAGTGAATAATTTTTCACTTGCAAGTGTTACTGTGAACAACCGACCGAATTGATCGCGAAGGATTTAAACAGTAAGATGTTATTTTCAAAGACAATAAGGCTTAATAATAATCAATCCGAAGATTGGATGGTAGCAAATGCCAAACGACACAGTTAACGACAAATGAAAATTTCAAAATTAATAAACCTCAAATATTATATTCAGATTTTCATTTTTAGATACCCGTCATTTGAAAATAGGAATCAAATTGTTGACAGACAAAGCGTTCACAATTTCAAGTATGATTTTCTCGTCAAGTATTTCCGCCAATGGGGAAAACTGAAATTTTGGTCACATGACAGGAGTTACACAATATGTTTGGTAACTTACTTAATGTTGTTGCGCATTATTGCAACCCTTAATTTGCATATATCCAACATGGTAAAAGTGGCATGTTAGTAATGTTTATCTACTCTAAATGGCGCATCTTTCTGGCGCGACCAACGACTTAGAAATCAATGTTTGGCTACTTTAAATAAATGTCACCAGTTGAAATTTATCCCTTACACGATAGGGTTATTCGCGCAGGGTAGATGCTATAACCCGAGCCTGAACGGAGAAGGAAATCTTCCCAACATCTGTCGTTCACAGCTGCCATTAAGTGAGACAGTATACATATAATTTATAATCAGACATTCTTGTAACGTGCCATTATTGCAATAGATACGTCACGGGGGATCTGATATTGACTTAGTTGACATTATGAGCTCTGAAAACACGCGTCGAATAAATCAGTTATCAAATCGCCATTGTAACTTCAACGAAACTTGTAAAATGAAAAAGAACACATAAAATAAACTCACAACAGGTTGACTACACTAGTATTTTACATATTACACGTACTAAGTTAAGAAAAATGACTATTTGCGCCTTATGAATGACTGTGAAGTTTCATGTTTTAGGATGCACATAATTACGATATCCATGCTATTCATTAAACATTGTATTGTCCAGGTGTAAACAGTCACTGTTTAACTGGAATGGGATAAGGTTTTATTCTGCCGCAATCAGCAACTAAATCCACTGTCTTGTTTATCATTTTCGCCCACGAACTTCACAAAATGATTTACAATAGCTGGAAATTGAAAAAAATAATACAAAAATTCCAGTAATATCAAGTATTTTGAACAAAATCAACTTAGTACGACACAGAAATAAAATTGTGAGTTGATCTTGTGCCAAAATCAAATGCCAGGATGTAGGAAATCCTCCAAGCCGATTTCTTTTCCCGTATTTTTATTAGCCAATTTGGTTTTTATTGGATCGTGAGTCTAGCGTGATTTCCGATCTTGTAGTTTTATGGTACAAGCCTGTGCCACGCGCACATGTAAGGTGACGATGTGTTTTAACGTACGCGTTTCAGGGGGTTAGTCGGTACACCGAGATTTCCTTTGACAATTTTACACCCGATTCTGCGATAAAAGACACCGAGAGACCGTCGTAAAAAGCAAATTATGACTTTTACTCCCACTGGGAGTGTTTTGGAAGTGCCGCAGAAGATAGCAAAGCAATGGCGAGGTCTTTCCAATATCGTCGTGGTAAATATTTCATAGCGTTTTATTGCGTTACCGAAATTGGCAATTTCCGTCACATCCGAGACATTAATTCTGTCCGAGTCTTACATCATACTTTATTAATCTTGCCGATGTTTGACGGAACGCAATAACATAATTGCTTCTCCCCGCGCGCTCAGGCTTGAAAGCTCTGTGTTAGTACACTAGTCGGGGGTGGGGGAGGGTGAACGACAGGCGTAACTATCAAGTTCTGTGCGTCGCTCTGCATTTACATACATAATTGTAATTTCAAAATACATTTTGTTATTCTCCTAGTTTTTTAATATTATTTAGGTCAGAAATTCAGAAATACTCTGTTTTTGGATGCTGGAAACAATTTTTCACGGCCATCGCAGGAACACACCTTGATAAGTCTTTGAATTTTGTAAAAACACAATAAGCCAACAAGGTAACGTAGTACAATGTTATCTAGAGGAAGTACACAACTCATTAATTTTTTGCAGGCGCGGCGATTAAGTTTTATTCAGCCCATTTTCCGGGCATATTCATTGCAATGTAGAGGTATTAATTTCAAAACATTAGGGCGGAACACACAATGTATGCGCTCAGAAATGGCTCCCTATGGGGCGTCTACAATGCGTCTTTAAGACAGAATGCTCATTGCATGGGGACAGATATTTGGACTCTCAAAGCGTTCAATACGTGTATTGTCTACCACTTGTGAGGGCTTATTTTAAAGCTCTTGGAGTAAAAATAACTTTTACCGTCTTATTTTTTTTTAATTTACTTTTTTATATTTCCTATAGACTTAACATAGGAATTAACAAATTTTAATCATTTCAAAATATCGGTAAATCTAGGTTATATGTTTCTCTAGTACTAAACTATTGAATGATGACCTCTGATTTTTATTTTTGATTTGGTAAGAGAATGGTTTATATTTTCATGAAGGAAGATTTGAGTAAAAGTTTGTCTTTCAATTTCGAGGAGCATAATACATTAAAGCATCTCTCCTATTCCTACTTACATGTAAGATGAGGTCTTGCTTCAAGCGTTCATTGCAACAACCATAACAGCAATGAGAACAACAACGCTCAGATTATATGACGGCCCAAATTTTGATCGACGGCAACGGTGCGACATCATTGAACACCTCTTTGTAAGTACCAATTCAACAGTAAATGTCTCGTGATCAGAATAATAATGAGGGGTTAATGACAAAGATATGGTTTTTGACAAACATGTATCAGAAAAACAATCAAAGAAATTTGGGTCATTTGGACAAAATACTTTGAATGTATTATGTAGTTATTCTTTTCATACCTTAAGGCACAAAAATTACAGTGCTATTGGGCTATGATGTAAGAAATAACTCTGAAGTCGGTTGCGTATCAAATAACCCTGAAAGCGACGTACAGTGTTTTTCCTTAAATATCATAGCCTTGGGCATCTCCATCTAGATATGTGTTCCTAGCTCATGTACACGCCGATACGAAATAATTGCAGGCAAGGCTATATATGTTTTCGAGCCGACTGGTTTTATGATAGGCGCGTGTTCGCGACGCGACAGGTGGAAGTCCATGTTCCCGGAAAAGTCGAAGAATCAAATAATGAAAATTTATTACAAGAGAGGGAATGATGTGTAACATCATTGTGATAGATTTGCAGAATCCACCAGGAGAATCTTGGCCATACCTCTGAGCAAACGAATCCGCCTTTCTCACAAATTCCGAGACTGAAAGGCAAAATGAAAATTCTAGATTTTCATATTGACTGAAAAGTACGCGTGAACTCTAAGCCTCTAACAGTACAGATGGTTTGCCGTTTTACCGCACCAATACCTCTTGGTTACTGAAATTAAAAGTGATGCCGACTCGGCGAGCAAGCTACTCGGGCAAATCTAATAAAAACCGCGACTGAAATTACAGAAGAGTTTTGGCAGCAACACGTACTGCCTCTAGTGGGTTTAATATTGTCTTACTAAACCGCCTTCAAGGAATCTTGGCAGATAATTAAAATCGGTCGGGTTGAATGTAATTCAAAGAAGATACGTGTGCTCGAAGTTGCAATCCGTGACACAGAAACGTGTGCACACAATATCGGAGACTTAGGCATTGTAATTACAGCTTATTTCGTTATTAACTCGTTTACTAATATTGCATCACAAGGATTTGGTGAGTTTATTAACACCCCTTGACGAGTTATTCTTTATCGAGTAACGCGGGATGCCTTACCTTGCTTCTCGTATACAATAACTCAAAAAATTAGATCCCCAAAATATCATTGTTCCTCGGATTATTTGGAAAAGCTATTTTACTTTATTTTTTACTGATTGCTTGTAGTATGTATTTTAAAGACTGGCCACCATAATAGAGGCATTACATATACAGGCAGTGTTGACAGAACAAATTCTGAGCATTTCCGCATGCTCTCAGAAGAAAAAAAATCTGTAAAATGTGCGCTACAAAAAATGCCCTAAAAGTTGCAATACGGAAGTTTATATTTGCCACAATTTAAAGAAATAAACAATCGGCTACAGTAGAAACTGCGATCCGAGGAACAATTTGATTATTCTTCATTAGACTTACCCAGCAGCAGAATACAATGAACAGTCATGGCTATATGGAATGAACGCGATACTGAATATTGGAAACTCTATAACACTGAATGTCAACATTAAAGCCCGTTCATATTCATGATACATGGATTGAAAACCGTACGTGCTTTGCCGCACTGTCTACAAATTACATTTTCTTACGGTCCACAGATTTGCGTATGCTAAGTACAGAGAGTGCCTTCGAAGTGGAAAGGCGGTAATTTGGACCAAGTGTTTCGCTTCCTCTGCTGGCCGTCGCTACCTTGAAAACGTATGAATAAAATCGGCCTTAATTTTGAGAAACTAAAGCGCACTAAATGAATCAGAGATCATCGTCTGTGAAACTAAGTTAATTCTTACAGAATTGAAACCTTTAGATAGCATCAAGGTGACACTTCAACAGCCACATCGGTTGGTAAAAGAAGTAAAAATGAAAAGGAAGGACATAGAAAGACGACGAAGGACAAAGAATGCCAAAACAGGAAAAACCTAATTATAAGTGGTGAAACATGGTATTTTATGTGCGTAATTAGGCGAAGGACAACATCTCCAGGGCAGGATAAGATGAAGAGTAGTATTGTCACCCCATTCTGTTACGAAAATATTGTTCCTCGCCTTATTCTGCACTAATCACATAGTCCTTCGTCCTTTTTTGCAGTGAAAATATGTCCTTCACCTCATTGTGCAGTTAAAATGCTGGCCGATGTCGATATAAATAGCAGTCAAATTAAAGCGACCTGGTGCATATGTTTTCAAAAGCGATAGCTTTCAAACATGTGTGTTAAGTTCGCAATTGACCTTCAAACCATTTTAGGGTAATGCTGATCTTTTTACTGATTACGAAAACCGTGTGATAGTCTGGAATAGAAGCACTCATTGTAAAAACCGCTTTCCGAGTAGTATGGACAAAATCTCACACAATTAATACCACTCTCGCCCTTGGCTCGGGCATCATAATATTACAGTCGTGAGCGCTTGCGCCATACCATTGGCAGGCAATAAATCATGATATGGCCGGTCATCGTATGTTATTATTAGTAGAAATCTAATGAAATTGCTACCGAAATCTAAGCAAAGAATTCACTAGAAGAATAACTGGGCCGTCCCTCTTCTGGAACAGACGCATTAATTACAGGTACCTAATTAGTTTTTACTGCTTTAAAAAGGACGTGCATGCATAAGTAACTATTTCAGTTTACCTTCAGTAGCCGTCAAACATAAGCTTATCAGTTTAAGTTACACCAGGGTGGTGAAAGGGTTATACGCTATAGTGTACATATTCATCTTAAATCTACCAAATGCTTTCTCACTTATATTTTGTAACATGCCATATGCTTCCTGAATGAGTGAAGAGTAAAACGCAAGACAGCATAGAAAAGAAGATTCTCACCATTTGACACTCCAGGGCATCCTATATACATACATACATACATACATACACACATACACACATACACACATACACACACACACACACATACACACATACACACATACACACATACACACATACATACATACATACATACATACATACATACATACATACATACATACATACATACATACATACATACATACATACATACATACATACATACATACATACATACATACATACATACATACATACATACATACATACATACATACATACATACATACATACATATACCACTACACTCTCTATTTCACTAGGATTCAATCGTTATTGCAATACATTTAAAGGTTCGAACTGGTCTTCTTCAGCATACAGATGCGACTGGTGTTCAAAAGTATTATGTTATATACATTTCACTGCCTTATGTACACCGTCTTAATCCTGGAGTTCCTGCACGACTGTTCAATGTAATCAAATATGCTACTTCCCATACGTTGCAATAGTTCAACTTGTCACGACTTCCTCAACAGATGGTTCCTGGTCATGGAGTTTCAATCAACTCATGAATATCCAGAGATACAATATCGGTAAACGTGGAAATAACGAAGTAATCTGTATTCACCATGCCTAAGTCTCAAATATCGTGCGCACACGTTTCAGTATCACGACTTTCAAATTGTAGTAAACTTATCTTCTTCAAATAACATTTTCAATTCTACCTTTTTCAATTATCCGCCAAGCTTTCGTGATGTTTGTGTGAAGGACAATATGAAACCCTCTTGGGGGAGTGCATGTTATTCCGAAACCTACTGTGTAAATTCAGCCTTGGATTTTAATTAGTTTTGTCCGAATAGCCTGCTCACCGAGTTCGCGAATGCCAAACACTGCACCAGTTTCAATTTCAATAACCAAGGATAATTTCTCTCAAAAAGACGAATCTTCGTGCTTATTCAGCCTGGGAGTTTAAGATTGTTTTTCCGTCAACGTGCAAGCGTAGAACTGTTGTTATATATTGCCGCTTTAAGTAGTTTGCAGAAAGTTTTTGCGGATTTACTGCAATGTCTTCTTTCCCGGCAACATGGAATGAGCCATCATTCACCGGGCAGTTTCGTTATCGAAACACTGGCTTGACAAACCATATGAGGTGTGGCTGTGATTTTTAATCGGCAAGTCCATGCATTAAGAACTTGCAATTTCACGGAAAGGCCATTCCAAGCCAAACTCAAGATTTCTTTCCACGTATAATAGAACTTCGAACCTTCATTCTTACAATTTAACCTAATCGCATATTTTGTACGGCAAGTTAAGGCAGTGACGTTCCATAGAATACATTTGAGATAATTAGACAATGTCCTCCAAATGTTATTAATTTCTGAGATCAATTCTCCAGTGCACTTCTATTTGCGAAACAGTTCATTTGCCAACGGCCTCTAGGGTAAGATATGATGATCATAAATTATCAACTAGAATATCTGCATATACGGTTGTTCAGCTGTGTCAGTGCAATGCAATCGAAGAGACCCTTGCACATCAGTTTTTGCTGTTCTTTCAGAATGTTTACAGCCTGTCAGATCATGAGTAGTTTAGAGGTGGCATTAACAGAACTTTGAAGTCACATTTCGTCATTGCATGCGTCCGAGTCCGTTGGAAGGTATATTAGTTGTAACTTTTAATAAGATTTTCATTGTTTAAGTTCCGCGAAACAAATGCATATTCTTCTTCTTCCTATTGCGTGTTAAAGCGAAAGGTATTCATTTTGAAAATATGCATTCTTGGCAAAATAATTCTACTCCACGCCAAATTCAGTTGCCAACGATAATATCCGAAATCACACTTATGTTGATTTGATTACACGTTGAAGATTGGGCTATTCGACTTGATTTTGGAAGTAAAACAATTTCTGCAGATCGAATAAAATGCTAGAAAACACGTCAAAACCTTCGAACTAATGGAGCTTTTTGTGCTTTGTAATAAAGATGCCTGTACCAGATCTGTCTCACGTTGAATCTTGACGCTTCTATAGTGATGATTGACGTAAGAAACCCTTTAGTGAAATAAGAATGGGACTCCGAGCATGTGGTTCATAAAATCCCTTTTCGGTGTTTATCGCCGGTAAAGTCTATTGTTGAATTCACAAAGGTTTTTGGTTCGTATTACATAATCTGGGAAGTCTTTCCAGTCTGATATAATCCACTGTTTGATGGAGAAATACATCCAGATTGAAAAACGTTTCTGCACTTGCTATCTTGCCAAACCCGTTAATCCATGATCACTTCTGAGTCTTCTTTCCCATAGTGTTTTCAAGTAAGTGTCTCTTCAGCCGAGCCGTGTGACATAAATTCTGCAATTACTCTGGCATTAATTTGATACTCAAGAAATGTACAGAAGTAATGACGTGTATAGCTTCGTGATAGGGAGTAAGCTTATTTGGCGTTACACGGAATGTCATTATCCTGTTGGCGTGGTCTTATTGTGACATTGTCAAAGATAGAAAGATGAGAGAGGCCATAACTTGCTTACAACTGTAAAAATACGAGTGTGTATACGAAAGTTCCAGGCTTTATGATTTTCGTATTAAGTGACGAGCGTTTAATAGGACAAACGACATCTGGCGTACATCCTTACGCTAGCGATATACGCAGGTTACTCCCCTGTAGGCGCGCGACGGGGGCAATGTCACACCTTCCGTCAAAAATCGGCCTCATTTAAACCTGACCAGAAATTGTGTTTGTTTGCTTTTTAAGCAACGGATAAATTCAATCGTGACAACATGCTGCGGCACCTTGACCATGACGATAGTGAGCAACGAACTTGTTCTCACTTTCCTACATCTAAGCATCACTTCCATAACACTCCCAGGGGTGTCAAAATCATAATCTACCATTAACATCGGCCTGCCGGTGTCTTTTGTGGCAGAATCAGGCGAAAAATTGTCAAAGGAAAGCGCAGTGTGCCGACTAACCTCAAAATCATAGGGTAAAAAGCACCGTCACCTTACGCATGACATAAGCTATGTACCATCAAATCACTACCTTTGAAATCGCATTTGAATTTATGATCGAATGAAAACGAAAGTTGTTGATACGGAAAAGAGAAATTAGATTTGATGATTTCCCACGTTTTGGAATTGGATTGAGCTCAAAGGTAGTCGACCTGACGATTTTATCTCGATCTCGAAATTTGATTGGGTTCAAACCGCGTGATATTATGGAAATCGACTTGCATATTGTGTTAAAGTGTTTGACACAGACGTAACAGCATTGCCACTTTCCTTATAATTGCAAATGTCATTAGCTATATAGGGTGACTAGACAAGAAATATAAAGAGAAAAAAACATGCTGCCATGTACTTTTTTGAGCTATAAAAATCGAGGGTACATGCTTATTTCATACGGCCCAAATTTCTCAAATTTGAGCTGTTAATTAAAGATGTGGAAGAATTACTATTTCCTTTCAACAAAGGTTTCTAAAACGTCTCTCCGCAAATGCATTTAAATTTGCTAGAAGAACAATTGAGACGCTGTCCAAGCACGGAAGATGCACAGTGATTTATTTATCCAAAGCACAAAGAAAACTGCTTTGTCAGCATTTGTCATAAATTCATTTGTTACAAATTAAGAAAAAAGTAAATCTTGCAATTTTTTCTTAAGATATGACTCTCAAAAATCACTTTTTGAATACATTTTCCGATATGGTTTCATATATAGGTTGGTTGTCGAAAGTTTCAAAAATAAGACAATATTACAATGACACCGTGTGAAATTTCTGCATGCAAATCAACGGAATTGGATGGCAACGCACCATGCTATCAGTGACATAATTTTTCTTTCGAACGAAAGTGGCAGGGAAATAATGGTGTAAGAATTTTTGCAACTTCTCCCTGCCTATTTAAACTAACAACCTAAATGGTTAGAGTACTGGAACATATAGAAAACATGAAAATATCTCAAAAATCCTATAATATCGGAATAAAAATTCTATCAGTCTCGGTTAAATGGGTGGAATTTCATATCACAGGCTAATGTGGAATGCTCTTATTTTTTTCGTCTTCTTTTATCCTCCTCGTAAACAAGCGAAACTTGTAACAACCTCGTCCACAGCCTCTTTCCCACGAAAAAGAACCCGATATAATGAGAGTCAGCAAATTAGAATACCGACATATCAATTTTGTAAACTCTAACCCACAAGGTTATCTTTGATCAACCGTGCCGATAGACGGGGAAGGGACCAGCGTCTGCGCGCGTCGTGAGTTCAAATTGTCAATTCTATCGTGGTTTGAAAAATGTGTTCCTTCAGGAGATCATAATCATGTCACAATCTATAGGGGGTTGAAAATGTTAGCGCCAGTATTATACAGCTGGACAGATAAGAACACCGCTCTGATAAAATGTTGAAACTTCAGACGATATTACAGCAAAGGAACGGCAGACTGTGAAGAAGTGATTTCTGGGGTCATTGAAAGGTCAAAGGATGACCTGGTGCATCTCGGGAGAGATGTACAAGATTGGGCGCGATAGTCACTGAAAATTGAGTACACAATATATATGAGACCTTCATTGAACAACTTGGTGAGGTGTGGAATTGAGATTAATGTTTGCTTTCTAATAATGAAAATTAAAAAAAATATCGAGGAGCAAAAATATAATTTGAAAGGTGCGTGGTCTCACTCCTGTGCCTTACTGGCATTACGCTTAGTGTAAAAAAGTTAAGATGCATGCGAGTGGAGTCTCCATGGGTCATGTATTTTAAGAAGTGTAAGTGAATGTTCCCGCTCGACTGAAAAATTATCAAAAAAAATATCATAAAGATCACCAAAAAGAAAAAAAAACTGAAGTTAGTTGAAAGCTTGTCTCCCCGAGTTAATTAGGCCGTCACAATGCGCGACCCTGTCTACGTAAATTTTTTCCTTCAATCGTGAACTTTACCTTGGCGGTACACAAGTTTTGCGAGAACACCTACGAAGGTGTCAATCAATTTGAAGCTTATTGGGAGATGAAGGTAAGTTTTCAGAAAGTGTAGCGAATCAGTCACCTCATATATTTCACTAACACAGGATGAAGTACCATTATCAGAGCCATAAATGTATATAGTAATTTGAACGTGCCGTTGCTAGCGTCTCCGGCTGACGAACGACACCGAATTGAATCTGTATCTTGCCCGCCTTTGTTTAATGACAGGATGTCGACAGGTTTATCAGTTCCTAAGCTCATTTTCCTTCGGAGTATTCTGGTTCACGTACGAGCACTGTTTGTTGACACGAGACTCAAGCCAATCTGCATAGCTTTCTTCAAATGCTGTTGTATAAAACAGTTTACAAAATACAACTACTGCAAATTCGCTCGCAAAGAGTGCTGGCACATTATTATTGCCAATAAATCAATAAACGAATTAGTGAGACTTTGAATACATTTTTGTGGCGAGATTCTGAGAGCAACACGCTATGTCTATGTCCACACAGACTTCAAACCTTGCGTATCACGCCAGATCGCCTTAAGAAGGCAGAGAAAGATGCCCCTACCTGTACATTACTTTTGACGTCCATTTATGCAAAATTTAAAAATCAAAATCCGTTCATCGGCTATTTAGTTAGGCAATATTTGAAAGTACAAACGAGAAAAGGCTCTTCATCGGCTATTACTGGTGAGACAACGGTACCCGAACATATTTATAGGTTAGCTTTGTTCTATAGTCAGTAATAAACTAGTTTATTGCTGTTTATGACAAACTCTCATACTTTTACCTGTACGTGTTTTCTTTTCAGGTAACTGATCAAGTATGACAAATCCAATCTTTATCACCGAGCTATTGTGTTTAAGTAGCATAATACATTCTCTGGTGTTAGAGGGCCTTCTAAACGTTCATTTTATCGACCTTGACCTAGCGGATTTTTTCAAACTGTATAAAGTCCTTGTTGGTAAAATTTACATTTGATATATATTACCAGAGTATACCCAAATCTCATGCAAATCATCGTCGTATAGTCGGACACCACCACAGTGCACTTTTTACAATTTAAACTGGACTTAACATTATCCACCCAAAACACGCACAACTGTACATCATTTTACGATGTCTCGCTCTGATATTATATTGTGGAACAATCTACCGTCAATAGTTTTATGTCGCGTATGTCTTCACACATGTCTACAAGTTAAGGAAGAATTCAGCTATCGTCATGGATTCTTGTAACAGCAGAAAATCACCCATGTGTTGCCAATCAAAGCAAGTTTCGATATGAAACGTTTCAAACTTTCCCTTGCTACTCTGTCAACTATGTTTCATCTGTGTGTTGCCTTTCATACATATGGCTGTGACGTTGAACTATTGTCATTTATACACAACGATGCTTATCTAAACCTGATGGTAGCGATGGTCGACGGTGCTGAAACGATAGCATCGCTGTTCGCTGAATCCTGGTAAGATGGCTAGCTAGCCGGTACGAGCTGATGTCATCGGGAGTCGTGCAATGCGCCATTTAGAATTTGAAACGTAAATAACACGGCTTTTGCTAATCAAATAGGCGGTAAGTAACCCAACGTGAGATTTATAGCAAACTCTCCTCTCCGTTAATAGGGTCATCTTCTATCTGACGAACGGGCCTTCAAATTACAGGTAACTACTCTCATGAGATTATGCTTATCTTCTTCAACGTTCAGTTCTGACAGCCAAGCTTAATACACAGCTTTACATTCATCGGTGGCTTCTGAGAAAAGACAAATGGAATTCATTCTCGCAGTTTGTTATAAACACTCCAAGATGCTAGGAAAATTAAATGATGAAATTAGTTCGTGGTTGTCGTCTTCACTTAGAATCTAATTTGTTGGAGATTGAAGCACGGGCTAGAAATCGCTCAGTTACCGATGACCCTGTCAATGCTAAAGATTAACCCCACTCAGCTTTTCTAGATGCTCTACCAGTAATTACTGAGGGTCATTTATTAGAATTGTTTACCTGCCTGAGCCACAATGTGAATTACTTAGATTTGTTGACGTGTACTGAATAGTGACTGCTCATCTTACGTGAGCATCTGCTTTCTATTTTCAATGTTTTCTTGTCGGCTGATATTTGTCTTTTATAACTTGCATGTCGTTTTTCGCTTAGATCGTCCATCCACTTCATGCTAACTCTCTGAAATTTATTCACATGGCTAATGTCCTACGCTGCCCTGTGCATGCTGAGAACTAGTTTTAATCCTACTAACTTCTTTCCTATCTGTCTCTCCATCTCTGTCAGACTCTTCGTTCTGCTCCCCTCTCTCTCATTCGCTCTGTTTGTCCCTGCCCGTGCCTCTGTCTGTCTGTCTGTCTGTCTGTCTGTCTGTCTGCCCGTCTGCACTTGCTTACCCCATATCGTCTGTTTAAACAAGTACTATCGGCATTGAATTACGAGTGAAATTATTTTCTGAAACAAATTGCATTTTGGGTAACAGTCTTTAATACAAGAGGCGTATACGGGTCATAATTATTTTCTTAACACTCTGTGTAAACGTATAGACGAACCTAATTTTAGGTTCATTATTTAATCAAGAACTGAAAGCTAATCGTGGGTGCTTAGGCTTAGTTATTTGAATAGTTGTATCAATGTTTGAAAATGATTTCAATGTACTGAACTCAAACTGAATACTTTAACACATACTTGCACACCTCGTTGCCATGCGATGCAATAGAATACGTTCTTATCAATGTGTGGATGTGCTGCATATCACCGTTATGGGATTTGGTGAAAATATGAAAATAACTGTTGTATGAAATTGAATATTTGGGCTATGATAATTGGTTCGCAACCCAATGCAATTTCCCCATAAAATTTGATAAACTGGCTAATACTAATTCCATATCGTAATTCTTTTGGATGGTACAGCGGTACATGTAACTTCTTTCCAAGCCATCAATCACTTGTCAATCACTTCTTTAGGCTCACTTTTCTTAAGGAGAATTTTTATCCTGCCGTTGACGCTATCAGAGCCTACGTAGGAAAGGAACCAGATAATGAATAGCCGGCGTTTCGAAAACCTCTCGATAATTTATCGTTAAAGAGAATCCTTGTTTCAGGAAACTTAGATTGCTCAGATTGCCGACAAGCCCTCCCCAAGCCCTTTTTACTCGAAGTAGGCCCCTTGAATGTTCGTTGAATGAAATTGTCGTCAATTTTACTCGTTTCGTAAAACACTAGATCAATATTACGGGCAAGTCCTCGACAATAGATAGGCGTTAACGATAGGTTAAGGACTCCAGCTGCCATTATTTTCAGCCCACAGATTTCGTGAAAATCAATCCCGAAAACACGCGTCTGCGAGCCAAAGCACTCATCAAGTCCGCACGTTTGTCACTTTAAATTTCCCCCTGACGCGCGTCTTTCGGGAGATGTAGCCCTGATACTTTATTGATCTTTTGGTAAGGACAGTCCTCTGTGCGTGCTTCTCCTACTCGTCGTCTGATTGCTATATACAATTAGTTGGCTATTATTTGTTATTGTCTACGTGTGACAGATGTGAGGTTATATGCCTTCAACATGGAGTTCAAATCGATAGTTTGTTTTTCTAAAACAATGATTTGTGTGTAGCTTACGCTCTCACAGGCCTCATTTCCAGCACAGAGACAAATAATCTCACATGCCAGCCTTGGATTAACGTTCGGTAGGAAGCGAAAAGCACCTGGGATATAGGGGAACGGGTAAACGAGATGGCAAAGATTTTGACAGATGAACAGGCAGGCGGATTATCTGTTGTACAGTAAGTATACATGCTAACAATTAATCATGGCTCACATATCTCATTTAGTATTGGCGATTCACGACGTGGTCCATTAAAAATGCATAGCCGAGATGAGTTCACGGTCGTTGCCTTAGTTCAAAACGAGGCTCTCAAGTTCCGGTGTGTTCATCGTTGGTATAATTTTGATTTCAGATTCGCTCATCCTCCCCCAGAGTCTACAGTCACTAATTACAAAATCATATAATTTTAGAAAATTATTAGAAATAGCTGACATTTCCGACTGATTTGAGGTTACATTTTCCTGCAAAGAGGATTTCTGTAGACTTCAACATTATACCCGCCGTTCCAGTATACGAGTCTGAGTTTGTCGACTTAAAGTTTCTTGAACATTCTTGATTCTGGCTATGTAAACCTCGCATTCATTTACGATGGAACAACTTACTCCAACAAATATTCCGTGTATGGCGATCGCCTAATAATGCATGTTTGACTTTCCCTTTCCGTTGAATTCACTGTCAGAAAAGGACTGATTATGACTATTTCCTATTTAGAAATATGCAAAATTATTCGAAAAAAAAGATGTCTCGAGTGAGATCCATTCTTCACAAAACATGAGGACTATTCCTTGCATATCGTCACGCACATTCACCGATAACGAGAGGGAATACGGAGCTTCTTCATAGAATATGACATACGGTGGTATAATTTTAGCGTGATGCAAAAGGTATGAGCCAGTACCGAGTAAAGCTGATGAGATAAGAGCAACCCTGCATCAAATCTCTCATCTCCTAACCGTAATCACTAAATAATCGGGTTTTATTTGAATGGTCCGTCAAATCCAACAGTATCAGGTGTTCAACTGACAGAAACGCTGGCTTATGCACACCTGATTGTATTCTATAGCGTTAGACGAGGGTAAAACTAATAAATATTGGTTAATCTATTATTGCTTCTTCGCCATTCTTCATAAACATCTCATACCTGTCATGATTGCGTTTTGCATAACGGATTTCTCGTCATTAAAATGGTGTCTCGTGTCTTTTTGCAATATCACGGTACTGATACTGTCGGGCGTGATTGATGATGTTTCAGCATAAACATGAATATTAGACAAGCGTATGGTGATACAATGATAGATTGTCAGTTATTGTGGTTCGTTAGGCAAATATGACAAAGCCTCCGCATCGGGACGACTGCTGCACGTTGGCTTATCTTTGTCTAGTTTGAGGTCTTCTGTTTGCTGCAACATAGTCAGGTGATATTGTCGGTCATCACGGCAAGACTTTAATTTAAGGAGGAATCAAAACTCACGCACTTGTCAAAATGTTTAAGAACAGCTGTTTAAGAGCTGGCGATTTACGCATGGGCAATGCGCAAAATCGTTCTCTTCTCATACGAAACCAATGACAGAACGCGAGATTTGAATGACTTTCGACCACGGAATCGCACCTTTCTGGTACCTGCACTGTAAACTGAAGTGTTCAAAGATAGAACACCAATTAAACGCCTTTTTGTAACACTTTTTGAACGCGTCTAGACGTTCAGAAATTTAACACTACGTGTTCAACTAACGTTCAATTTTTGAACTTACGTGTGCAGATTTTGAACGCTACGTGTTCATCAGACATGATATTGAACACAATGGTGTTCCATATCTGAACACACGTTGCACATGAAATGTGTTCAAAAAATTGAACGCATTTACGCGTTCAAAGGGCTGTAACACTTTTTGAACGCATGGACGCCGTTCAACGATAAGTGTGTTAAAGGCTAGAACACATGATGCGCGCTTGTTGAACACCTTTAATTCGGGGCGTTCAGGGGGTGTTCAAGCCTTGAAATAACATTACAGACCACTGATATTCAGTAAAATTATTTTATTCTAAAATTACACAAAACATTTTTAGAGTAAAATACAATAATTTACTGTAAAATGGGCAAATAAACATTGCCACTTTGTATGTAAAGTTTGTCAGAGGAAAATACCAACGGTGTTAACACCCTCCTATCAAAAACAGAAGCATTAAAAAATCACCATAAACACTGTAGATCGTTTTAAAAAATATGAACAAAGTAATGACAAAACAGGTTTTACTTAAATATTGTGAATTACGTTTTATGTTCATGCTTGTTTAAAACGTACAAAAAATCTAAAAAAGCTCAAAATTTGGAATACTTATTGTGTTGAAAACACGTATATGTATGAAATGCATACTCCATTTTTGTAAGATGGTTTCTTAAAGACATTTCCTCTTGTATAGACAATTGTAAATTTTGAAGGAAAAAAAGTTAGTCAAGGCTTCTCTAGTGCACATGGTATATAGTTGTCCACACTAAAGTAAACACAAGATGTCAAGTTGTCAAAGTGTCACAGTAAGGCACAACATGCAGAAAGTGTGGAAAGTGGGTCCTTGGCAGGGTAAAACCTATTTCCTTGTCCAACAAAGTCCTTCATAAACAGAAAGGTTTGTTTGTTTGTAATATCTTTAAATAAACCCTGAAATAAATCTGTGACATTTCAAAATCTACATCTCAGAAATTTAAAACATACTGATTCGTAAAGACCTTTCAAATTCTGGTGTACCCTGCTATTAATTTTTTATACAATTTTTTTTACCAAAATGGTAAAAATCACCCTTAAAATAGAAAAAATGTAGATTTCATCATAACTTGGATATTATGGTAATCCCTAATGTCTTAAAAATGTCTGAAATGTCTTTAATGTCTTAAAAATACAAAGTTGCAAATTTCTGCATAATTTGAACAATCTGAAAAAGGTTATCAGTAGAGGTCTATGTCCAAAATATCAAAACTGTTCAATTAGCAGTTTTGAAGAAGATTTTTTAAAGATTTTTTGACCAAAAATGACAAAAATTGACATGAAATATAAAAATTTGAATATTTCATCACAACTAGCACAAATTTGACTGAGGTCATTCTTAGAGACATGTTTACCAAATATTGAAGATATCAGTAAAAGAGAAGAAGATTTTTGCCAAAAAATAGCAAAATTAGCCTCAAAAATATAAATTTGCATATTTCATCATAATTTGAACATATCTGATTAGGGTATCCCTGGGAACCTGTAATCCAAATATTAAAGGATTCGTACATGTACAGGATGTTTGAAGAAAAACCTTTGGATGTACAAATTTAAGGACAATGCTACTCATCCACCTATTTAGCTGACAGCAAAGCTAAAAACCAGTTGCTAAGTACAAGAGACGTGTTGAGCTACAATACAAAATAATCTTAGGTTTGGTAGCAGGCTATGATCAACTAAATGTTACAGGGGCATAAGCTTTCAAAGACGTGAAGTCTCCTTCATCAGATACACGATGGAATGAAAAATTGAAGCAGAAAGTGACAGAAAATTCAGAGTGAAAATTTCAGAACATTCAGTAATTCAGAGTGGACATTTTTACTCTGAATTTTCTGTCGCTTTCAGCTTTAATTTTTCATTCCACCCTTGCATCTGATAAGGGAGACTACACATCTGTGAATGCTTATTCTCCGGCAACATTTAGTTGATCATAGCATGCTACCAAAGCTTAGATTAATTCAGAACAAAAATACAGAAATTTATCAAAATTCAGTTACTGACCCTTGGAAGTTTAAATCTACATTATAGATGAACTGAGGTTCTCAAGCTTGTTTCCAGACAGCTACCTGTACACTCATCTTCTTCATTATCTGTACCACCAGCTTCTGTAACAACTCTTCGATTTTCAGTTAAATCCAACTTTTTACATCCTGAAAATAATGCAACAATAGGTAATGGCGAGATGAGACTTTAAATGAAAGACAAGGAGCTGATTAGGTTAAGGAAAAGGGGAGACTTTCATATACAGTGCCTCTCTTCAATACTGTTACAAAATATTTGCTGCTTCTTGTCATCAACTGATTAAAATAAAAAAGCCAAACTCTCATCTGCTGAAACAATACATTGTATACTCTACGATGTTTAACTGATGTTTTACATGCCATTGTGTCTACTAAAAGACATGTGTTAGCTGTGATTACGCAAGGCGTATCGATCGCGCTCAGGTCAAGGTTATCGCTATAGTTGTGTTCGTTGACCCTTGACCCGAGTGAGATCGATCGATAGGCCATGGCCAAAAGTACCAATGCGTATTCACAGCTAGTTGTTTGTATACCAGCCACTGAAAGAAAAAAGGTTTCTTCACGTAGTTAAGCTATTTCAAGGTACAATACAATTAATTTCAAAGGATAATAATACAGATGCTTCAAAATCTAATACCTTTTACTGTTTTGGAGAGGAAACTTACCCTTTCTGGTCTTGCTTCCGCACGATCACGACTTCAGGGTGCGCTTACAAGAAAAATGTCGCAACTTCCGTTTTGATGCATCATGGGATAGGAAAAGGCACCAAATTTGAACACCAAGTGTTTAGAAGTAGAACGCCTCTTGCACGCCGATGTTAAAATTAAAACGTTCATGGTGGTTTTCTGATTTTCTTTTCAAATTGTGAAAATTTCAACCCGTAATAAACGTGTAAAATTATTTTGTATACTTCCTTTTGTAGAAAAACATGCTTTCAGCAATTGTAGACCGGAAATATTTTTCACTTAGTGTGAAATTCGTTACACCAAAATCCGTGTACGTTTGCCGGACAGCGAGGCAGTAGTAAATTTAATATAGCCATTGTAAAGTAAAAATCACAAAAGATTGTTAATTGTTTCACAGTATTGTAAAATTTCTGTGATGCTGAGTTTTTGAACACTTGAAGGAGATGGTTGTTAACACATCGTGTTCAGGTTTAGAACATCATTGTTAATAATATGAACACTAGTGTTAACAATATGAACACTAGCCGTTCAAATTTGAACACCGACATGTACAGTTTGAACGCGTAAAGACGCGTCTAGCGTCCACTATTTTTACAGTGCACAGTGCCGTGATCCATGGTACGTGAAGTTTCTACACTGATAACGAAACTTTCTCCAGACTTGTATACTCGTTGAAATTATCATTGATGAACTTTGCACAAATGAATACCTGTCCAGCGAGTAGTGTACTCCTCTCTGGTTTTTCAAACAGTCAGTTAATAGTCGCGCCAGCGGCTTACTGACTACGCATGCGCTTATTCATAATATACTATGCGAGTAACCGGAAGTGTACCCTTCTTTCTCATGATGGGCGCCGCCATGTTTTTTTTTTTGAGTACTCGTAAATAAACAAATACGAAACAAAGTACTATGATATAACATGCCTTTTATAAAATATACCTCTTTTATTAGCCAGTAAATGTTATTATACACCTTGTCGCTGATACAAAGTATCGTTGATATAGATAAACGGAGAAAACTGTCGTGCATATGAACGGGGGCATACGCAAAGAATGCTGGGATTGAATTATAGAAGAGCGCCCCCTGTGTCAATAATTAGATTCAAAAATTGCAAGTTTTTAGACGGAACGCTATAGTTTTCAGCTTGCAAGTGGAAGGTGGGCAGTGCGGTTACCATTGCAATGATAATTATTGCATAGTACGTCCCTTGTTTAACGCCATAGGCTGTTATCATTGTAAAAATTGCAAATTTTATCCAAAATTTTTACACGCTACAGAAAATCTATACCTGCCCTGCTGCAGGGTTTGACGTCGTGTAAGTACGTGAACTGCTTTCATCAGAGGGAAACTGGGCATAGTTGTCATATAAACGTTTATGAAGTAACAATTACAGTTTATCATGAATCAATACAAATAACATTGCCAATCTTAACCCCTGGCGCGACACCAAGGGCTAAGCCCTACATATAATATTAGTCGCGCCAGCGGCTTACTGACTACGCATGCGCTTATTCATAATATACTATGCGAGTAACCGGAAGTGTACCCTTCTTTCTCATGATGGGCGCCGCCATGTTTTTTTTTTGAGTACTCGTAAATAAACAAATACGAAACAAATTACTATGATATAACATGCCTTTTATAAAATATACCTCTTTTATTAGCCAGTAAATGTTATTATACACCTTGTCGCTGATACAAAGTATCGTTGATATAGATAAACGGAGAAAACTGTCGTGCATATGAACGGGGGCATACGCAAAGAATGCTGGGATTGAATTATAGAAGAGCGCCCCCTGTGTCAATAATTAGATTCAAAAATTGCAAGTTTTTAGACGGAACGCTAT
The DNA here is from genome assembly GCF_041260155.1 of Ptychodera flava. Lineage (NCBI taxonomy): Eukaryota > Metazoa > Hemichordata > Enteropneusta > Ptychoderidae > Ptychodera > Ptychodera flava. Next base: position 22,754,789 of record NC_091932.1, read on the forward strand.
AGTTTTCAGCTTGCAAGTGGAAGGTGGGCAGTGCGGTTACCATTGCAATGATAATTATTGCATAATACGTCCCTTGTTTAACGCCATAGGCTGTTATCATTGTAAAAATTGCCAATTTTTGTCCAAAATTTTTACACGCTACAGAAAATCTATACCTGCCCTGCTGCAGGGTTTGACGTCGTGTAAGTACGTGAACTGCTTTCATCAGAGGGAAACTGGGCATAGTTTTTATATAAACGTTTATGAAGTAACAATTACAGTTTATCATGAATCAATACAAATAACATTGCCAATCTTAACCCCTGGCGCGACACCAAGGGCTGAGCCTACATATAATATTAGTCGCGCCAGCGGCTTACTGACTACGCATGCGCTTATTCATAATATACTATGCGAGTAACCGGAAGTGTACCCTTCTTTCTCATGATGGGCGCCGCCATGTTTTTTTTTTGAGTACTCGTAAATAAACAAATACGAAACAAAGTACTATGATATAACATGCCTTTTATAAAATATACCTCTTTTATTAGCCAGTAAATGTTATTATACACCTTGTCGCTGATACAAAGTATCGTTGATATAGATAAACGGAGAAAACTGTCGTGCATATGAACGGGGGCATACGCAAAGAATGCTGGGATTGAATTATAGAAGAGCGCCCCCTGTGTCAATAATTAGATTCAAAAATTGCAAGTTTTTAGACGGAACGCTATAGTTTTCAGCTTGCAAGTGGAAGGTGGGCAGTGCGGTTACCATTGCAATGATAATTATTGCATAATACGTCCCTTGTTTAACGCCATAGGCTGTTATCATTGTAAAAATTGCCAATTTTGTCCAAAATTTTTACACGCTACAGAAAATCTATACCTGCCCTGCTGCAATTCCCTGCTGCAGGGTTTGACGTCGTGTAAGTACGTGAACTGCTTTCATCAGAGGGAAACTGGGCATAGTTGTCATATAAACGTTTATGAAGGAACAATTACAGTTTATCATGAATCAATACAAATAACATTGCCAATCTTAACCCCTGGCGCGACACCAAGGGCTGAGCCCTATATAATATTAGCAATATGATTAGAGTAACGAAAAACTGAACAGTATGCAAATATTGTCCCAATTAGATACAAATTTGTGTTTGGTTCGCTATTCACATAGACTTTAAAACCGTCGCGCTGATATAAGTCATAGTATACACTAGCCAACAATCTGACATCCACGGTCCCAATGTTCGATCGCACAAGATTTAAAACATTCAGAGAGAGAGAGAGAGAGAGAGAGAGAGAGAGAGAGAGAGAGAGATATCAAATTTGTTTGCGGCTTGCGGTGACGCCACTAAAAACGATAGCGTGTAAGTAAGAAATTTGGAGCTTACACCGTCGTCAAGTCGGCATTCTGTAGTCTTCTCAACCATCTTTGAGAGATATTCGATCGATTGCTGGCACGCTGATAATCGTTTGACATTTATGGCTAGCCATACGACTCTGAAACGCAGGCGGATGTGCGGAGAGCTAGTATTTCCACAAAAGAAAATAAGCCGACATTTTTAAGTCCCTCGTGTATTCAAATATCATCACGCATCGATGCTTTTCCTGCGATATCGCTTAGGTTAGGTGTTTTATTTTTCGACATTCAGCAATTCAATACAGTGGTTGAAAAAACGTAGACACTTTTACTCAGCTTTATACCATGCATAAAGGTGAATAATTTAGATGAGCCATTATACTCCTTTATGCACCAGCATAAAGGTGTAAACAATAGGAACACTTGTCACCTCCGCCACACACCTTTATGCGGGTTCATAAAGACGTTTGCAACAGAAGAACAACTTTATGCAAAATTATGCAGTTGCATAAAAGGGTTTAAATCTGTCTTTTGGTCCTGTGAAGCCACGATGAAAAAAAAATCGTCTGTAAAACTTTTGATTCGACAGCGATAATCCTTTTCTCTCAACATTCTGTATTCACGTAAAAAAGTGCGTTTTTTACTCAACTTTTCAAATCCTCAATTTCTGCATGTCGTTAATAGATTACATGTAGCAGTGTTCTCAAGTCAGCCACCCATGCAATCGTACAATTTCTTTCCGCTAGCCCCTCCCCACTTCAGCTTTAACGTTTACTTCTATTTTTGCTATACACATCGATGTTTCATTCAAACGATGATATATACTTATGATGTTTTACAAATTCAATGTGAAATCATTAAAAGAGTCACTAATAACGGTGATTTTCCCAAAAGTACTCAAAGCTCTTTTCAATGTTGCCAGAAATTTCCCTAAGATTGATTTTGGCTTCTTCGCGAGAGTAACGCTTTAAGGAAATTATCATAGAGTAAAGTGACTTTCAACATGAATTTCTCGTACTACTCAAATCACCCGGTGACATTAAATGTTTGTAGCATTTTTTGTATTATTAAAACCAGCAATCGGGAAGATTGCGCATATTCTCGAAGATTAAAAACAAACTATGTGAGAAATTTCGTTCGGCGTCTGATCGTCGGGTGATATTTATAAATTGTTAGATGTCACATCGAGCATCACGTGATTCTTGATCTGCTGAACTGCGACGTGGTGAAATATCTGCATGACATGATTTGTAAAGCTCGATGGTGGCTTGGAGTTCGCAAAACTCATGCAGCAATTACCTGGTTAATCCGGCTGACTAAACACAGCGCATTAGCTTTCTTGATTTAAGGCTATGGGGTCGGTTATCTCTAATCACGTGAAAAGATGGACGGGTTTGACAGGGAGGAAACAACGTGATGCCAGCAATCAAAGTTCAGAGTAAAACCACAGTGCATATCTATGTGTGAATTAGCTTGAGAGAGAGAGACAGACAGACAGACAGACAGACAGACAGACAGACACGCAGAAACAGCAAGACACGGACAAACAGACGGGCAGACAGACGGACGCACAGACAGATGTAGACGTACCACAAATAGAGACAGATAAACAGGCAGAAAGACAGACAGACGGCTGGATGGACAGACAGACATACCACAAATAGAGACAGACAGGCAAGCAAAATCGGACGCATAACTTGAGAATGGTACAGATAGATATGTGAATCATGCAAAGCGTGGCAGCTAGATTTTATCCGCCCTGATACAGAAAAATATTGCAATAAAAGGTTCATCGACATGCCAGTATGCAGATTAAGGATATACACTTTCACTGAAATCTTCTCAATCTAGCTATGTCGGCCCTTGAGACAATCCTAACATAGCGAAGTGTAATGTTATGTTTTTACTTCCAGCATAGACCGGAAAAAAATCTACCAGCGCGACAATATTCGTCATAGGTCGGATCGATGCATAGGTACAAATACAGACACACGGCCTATTCTCGAGGTTAAAGTAGCTCGAATATTAAACGACGAGTCGGAAAAATGTTCTTACTTGACAGAAGGAAACCAGGTTGTTTATAATGCAACTAATGCTAGACGTGTTTTTAATCTTGCAGTATTAGGCATACTGTATTTTTATCTCATTCAACCTGATCAATTTTACGATGCTGTCGAGTGCCGAAGCTGCCAATAACCCTTTACAACCATGTGTAATGTGATCAACATATACGCATCAGATGCACGATGATCATGCTTATCTTGCATACAACACAGCGTAAACGTGTTAACGACGATGGAAAAGTAGCTCGCAAATTTTCTGACGTGTTATTTAAAGCTACATAGGCCTCGGGACAATAGCAATAGGGTGACAGGAGAGTGAAAGAAACTATTTTTGTCCAAAAGTGAATGACTCGTTCTTTAACATAAGTTGGAAAATTGTAAACCCGTAAGTTGGATGGTCACGCATGGGATGTGACGGTAATTTGTTTTACATTGAAAGCCGATGTAACTTGCCACCTTTCATTTTATGCTCTGGAATATCATATTGTATAAATGAAATGGGAATTACTATAAACATGTATGTAAATATGTATGTATGTATGTATGTATGTATGTATGTATCTATGTATCTATGTATGTATGTATCTATGTATCTATGTATGTATGTATGTATGTATGTATGTATGTATGTATGTATGTATGTATGTATGTACGTACGTACGTACGTACGTACGTACGTACGTATGTATGTATGTATGTATGTATGTATGTATGTATGTATGTATGTATGTATGTATGTATGTATGTATGTATGTATGTATGTATGTATGTATGTATGTATGTATGTATGTATGTATGTATGTATCTATGTATGTATCTATGTATGTATCTATGTATCTATGTATCTATGAATCTATGTATCTATGTATCTATGTATCTATGAATCTATGTATCTATGTATCTATGTATGTATGTATGTATGTATGTATGTATGTATGTATGTATGTATGTATCTATGTATGTATGTATCTATATATGTATCTATGTATGTATGTATGTATGTATCTATGTATGTATCTATGTATCTATGTATCTATGTATGTATCTATCAATGTATGTATCTATCTATCTATCTATCTATCTATCTATCTATCTATCTATCTATCTATCTATCTATCTATCTATCTATCTATCTATCTATCTATCTATCTAACTATCTATTTGTCTGTGTATTGAATTCATTTCCGCGATAGGTAAAACTCTTTACATATTAAGTACAGTAACATACAGAATAGCATACATGAGTGCATGATAGATTAAACCTAATATGTGAAGAAGAATAGTTTTCAATGTGGAAAATAATTGATACACATAGGGGTTTATCGTGTATCTACGCCTCAAACAAAAATCCTTTATGTGATCAGCCGGGTTACTTCAAGCATTAGGCAGTTCGGAGTAAACCTAATTATTGACCCGTACTCTCATATTACAGTATAATCCTGCAAAATAAGATCTTTCTCTATCGATATAATGATAGCAAAAGTACAACAAATGGGCTCACGTATCGACCCTTTTTTCATTTCAGTAACTTTTATCGATGCGCTCTTCAGTGAAGACAGGGGATATTTAATCTAATCTGTTTTATAACAGACTGAAGACGACAGTTTCACTGATGTATACCACATTCCAAGTTACCCTACGGTTAACTAGGAAGTTGAAAGAAAGTTGCATTGCAGTCATTTACACTTGCGCCATCCTAATGATTTGTGCTCCGTTCGAACGGATAAGTAAATCGATGTTCCCGTACAAGTTTGAAGCACCAAGTTTTTTGAGAGGCATTGAAAACCGTTGTAGGTTTGACTCGACATTATATATAGAGGTTAAAACTCTCTCACCGGTGCTTGGTTGTTGAGCCGCATGGTTTACTCATCGTGAGAATATCATTACGCCTTTACCACTGCGGAACATCATATATTGGAGAGCCAAGACAAGTTAACAGAGTTTCCTATGCGTGGATTATATATCACACAAACATTTTTTTTATTTAGACGTCATTTCATGAATATTGGTCAATTGACTCGGTACTAGATGATTTAAAAAATGGGACACTCTTCTTAAGACAACAGAGCGTTAATAAGTACTTTCTAGATGTACGTATAAGGGAACATAAATTTTATCATAACTATAGACTCAGTCAGTTAGTTATTTGTTGATGCTGCTGATGATTAGTCATTGGTAAATTTACAAGGGAAAATACTATTTTTGGTTCCGGGACTAATACCATTTCAGTGTAAGTAATGGGCAACCATTGAAGAATTTATCAATTTTATTCTTCAATTTATTGATTCAGAAGAATTTATTTATTTCACCTCTCTTGCAAACTGTTAAATCAAGGTGACACCAGAGAAAGACTTGTCTCGACATTCAAACGCTTTTTGGCAGGTATCACAAGCTGGTAAATAAATACGATATCTCTCTTCGACAAATGATCGCCGATGGCATCAGTGACATTTGGCCTTAGTTGGTGACCACTACCTATTTGACTTACAGATTGATATATGGCGGGGGCCACATGTAGGGCAGGATGCGCTTACCATTTTCGAAATACCTGACATCACTTCTTGGTCTTTTGGCCAGAAGTCCATATATCTTTCTTTCATGATTTTTACTTTGTTGTGTGTACCGGTGCGTTACTCTCTGTTCTGCGCTGTTCTGTGTCCGTATAGCTAGTGTATTATGAATTTCGACCTAGGGGTTTCGGATTATGGATTGGTATGATTGCGATTACTTTACATACATTTACATGTCTACCTGGAGGTGATTTCAGTTCCAGGACTACAAACTACAAATGCTCACGGCCTCTTAAAATTCCTAAGCAAGACAACATTGATAATCCTGAAAAACTGACAGCAGCAGAAGAAGTCAATACACCCGTGGCCACTTTAGTGTTGATTAAGCCTGTCTGGAGCAAGCAGAAATTCTGTTTGTATAAACGAAACAAAGTGGCGGTCGATGTAATAAATGTAAGGTTCACTATCGGCACCCCACTGTTAGGATTGAGATAACGTTCTACTAAAATGTCTCGCCTGCCCAATTCAAATCGATCACAACACTGCACTGTAGACACGCTGTAAGTCTGCACTCCGACAATGAACATCAATAGCAACGGTCGTGAATATCATACGGCAGCTTGATTGTTCAAAATATAAGACATTGTGGTGGCAATTTGGCATCCAGCGAGGTACCACAAGGAGCTACAAAAAATAAGCAAGCGACCGTTTTAAGATAAGCGTGGAGGGAGCCAGAAAAGTTTGGTAGAGATATACATGTATCAGGACAGGTTCCCTTCAACCGGAATGAGAAAAGTGTCGTTCATATGGTTATACACATGTGAATACATGTACATGTAAAATGCTACCCCGACTGTACTTTACTCTTACCTTTTCTCTCGTACCAAGTGAAATTGGAATACGTTTATTCACGGTTTGTAGGAAAGAAACATGGCTTAGTGCAAGTGAATGTTTATTTCGAAAGTTTTGCAGTCAAGACGGGCGATGTCTGTAATTTAATTGCTAACATTTTATCAGTGGCATTTTCTCAATTCCCGCGTCTGAACAAAGTCTGAACACGACACTTGCGATACACGCTGTAGTATCGTTGGTATTCATTCAATGCAATATTGAAATCGACACAAAATGTGTGATGTTCTGTAACACTGACTGCATTTGAAACACATGAGTTTTACCTAAAACAAATACTGATAGGGCAAATGCTGTGGTCAACATCATTTGTATACAGTGTATTTTATAATCACTCCCTAATTTCAGGCTAATCGGCGTGTCCACGGGGTACCGATAGTAGGATCATTATCACCACTGATACAGGGTAAAGTAACCGTTTTATCACCCTTCTGCAGACAGAATTTCTGCTTGCACCAGACAGGCTTGATCAACACTAAAGTGCCACGGGTGTAAATCAATTTCATTTAATGTAGGTCACACCAGGCCAGAACTCATGTATCAGTTATTAGTAAGCCTTAAGACAAAAAATGGCACGTACATTATTTGAGGCTCAACGGATGTTACATTATTTTGCGGATAAATTCTGTCCATTTAATCAAATTTTGTATGGTTCACATTGCTCCTGCGAGTTGAACGATACAAGCTTGTGTCCGTGGGAACGGGAAATAGATGTTGGCTTTAAAACATGGCAACCAAAGCATAGCGAGGACAAGAATAAACCAAGCGAAACTTAGTAAGAAAACAAGATGACTAGGATCTTTGATAAGGCTTCAAGAAAGTCATAAAGGCGCTAATAAGCACCTATTCATACCCTGCTTCCGCCAACAGAGCTTTGCTTTTCTGTTGAAAAAAAATAACAAAGAGGGGGGGTTGCAGTCTCTTCGCAAATACGACTGAGGAAGAATGCTAAACTCCGCTAATGATTTGGCTTTAAGAAAAGACTTGCCTCGCATCCAGAAGAAGGCTTTATTCCTTTGATGGTTCGGATACATCCATCACATACAGAGAAAAGGTCAGCCTGTTGACACTGCCGTGTACCGTCATCGACTTCTTATCAGCGAGGGGATATTCTAATCCACCGCTGACTTTGTGGATGAAAGCCCAAGCAATGGATGACTTGGTCCTTTGGAGAATCGAGGAACGTAATTTTGCATTCGGCTGCACAAAAGGTCTTCTTCGGTCACAGCCATCAATGCTTCCAGGTGAAGTTAAAATGAATCGGCACAAAGTTATCTCAATCTGTAATCCGTGAAAGAAGGGGATAGCTGAATGTTTGCTCTCAGAATTGTTCCACGAAGATGAGCCTTGAGCTGTTGTTGATACTTCGCCTGCATTGCCCATCACTCTCTGAAAGTCGAAAATCTTTTTTGACGTTATTGCAAAGACAAATTGTTTTTCACCCTGACAATATTGCAAACTTTTTTTTTAGTGTTTTCCCAATATCAATTCTGCTCGTCTACCAATCGCCGTAAGCATATATGCACTCTGCGGTAGCCGAGACTAGTACACCAGGAATAATTATGGCCGGATACCGTCATAGTCTTTGCAAGATATTTCATTGTATTGGAAAGTCAATTGTTTACGAATTCGAATGTTTTACGAAAGAGAACTGGCTGTTGAGTACGGACCAGATAACGTGTGCAATGTTATATGGTGCTACTGACCCGGGGATTATATTGCGACAGTGTTTACATTTGCATAAATCACACTGCATATACACTGTATACGGGCGCCATTTGTCGCTTTGGTCTCGCGCTTTTAGGCCTAAAAAAGACACCATGGCACCAGTTTTCAATATTTACGAGAAATGATCGGTTTAAAACTTTACGAAAGATTTTCATTAGTATCACTCTAAAAGCACAATGAAGTACGGTCAATAGAAATATAGAATCAGTAATCAGATACAATGGTGTCGCTGGTTATTTATTGAATTTTTAATGCCTGCCATTTTTATTATACGTGGAATATAAGTAAGGCGTCAATATTTAATCTGAATTCTAAATCCGTCTTAGGCTGAGTTGCAACTGTGTTCATCCAATGCAGTCGGCACAGCTACAGTCTGTTGTCTGTACTCTCATTTTAATGGTAAGCTGTTAACAAGAAATGACTGTCAGCTATTGGAACTTGAGAAACTGTCAGGGTCTCTTTCCACTCACAGGCAGATGGTGATCTTCTCGGGTTTTTGGCGGAGCACACTAGCATGAGAGAAACAAAGCGACCACGAGATCTGCTTAGCAAAACCTGCCACAGGCTTCAAACCTCATGTTTCATTCCGAGCACTTATCTGCCGTAATTGGAAAAAGTTGAATCTCAGCCTATAACAAGATGCGTACAGAAAATTGCATGGCGGTCCTTCGACGTTGGCCAGCAGCCTAGGCGATGGAAGGCTCGCACAATTTAGCAATCTCGGCACATCCTGTCTGCGTCGCCAACATGTTTAACTTAACCTTAAGGGTCATTAAACGAAACGGTTGACTCAAGCACACAGGATATTTACATTCCTTCATTTCCGCACCAGAAAATTGAAACAACTCTAAAAGGTTCTTTCAAACACAGAATATTAACCGATGGTTCTAGCCACCAAAGTGTTATCTTTTCGACCTGCTCCACTAAAAGGAGATATTTCAGATTAGAAGAAACGACCAGCGAAGAGCTTTTGATTGAAGACTGGCGAGTGGGTGAGCGAGAAAACCGCGTGTATTTAATATACAATATTTTACCGATTTCCCATTTCGAATACGTTCAAAAAAAACCATTAGATACAGGGTGGCACTTCTCTGGAAATAATCGAAAGTATCTTTCACATCTACATGATCTGTAAAGAAGAAGATTGTCACAACTTGGGGAAGTGTTTTTACATTCTCTTGAAACACGATAAATTAGCAGTAAGCCCTTGTGTTTATATATCTACAAAACACACACTCTTCATTTAGTTAGAGACTTATACTGTTCTTTGCCTGTGCAGTGAGAACGTTTGCCCTGGAAAGATATTGCACTTACTTTCCCTCTCTGTCTCTCTTTTGCTCCTCAAAGATATATATTGATATGTCTCTTTCAAGCATATTACATATATATATACACACACACATCACACACACACACACACACATATATATATATATATATATATATATATATATATATATATATATATATATATATATATATATATATATATATATATATATATATATATACAAACATACATACTATAAACTTTTGAAATCTTCACGGTGAAAAACAGTGCTCAATACTTGTATGGCAGAGCGATTTACGGTAAAGATAGATAGAAGTAGAAACAGGACCCAGGCGTTACTCAGAGTTTCACGCTACATGTGTCGTCTGATGATCGCTACAGAGGACACATGTAGCGAGAAACTCTGAGTGACGCCTAAGACGCCTAAAAATGCAATTACTCCTGCCGTTCCATTACAACTTGATTATAATATAAGAAACAATACTTAATTCAAATGAAAAGGAATGAAATAACAGACAAATATTTCTATTAAACAGTTAATATCACTTAATATGTTGAATTATTAATTCATAGCCCAGTGTGTTGACGCGCACGAAAAGCAGAAATTAAAACCGGGAAGAATCTAATAATGTTTAGGGTTGAAACGAGGGTATACATACCTTTTACTTGTATGAACGTCAAATTACTTTGAATTCAGCTGTGGAGCGGCAGGGAGGGACTTCAATTGAATTGCCGACATGGTAAAGTGGGGTCAACTTCATTTATCGATTGAATTTTATCGGAAGAGTAACTTTATAATGATATCAGCGAGAATGTAAAATACAGTGGTACCACTGCTCTTGAATCACTAAATGTGGGGTTAATTGACCATGCAACGCATGCGCTCTGGTATCAGCAGGCGTTTGAATGAGTAGAGCGAATAATTACCTTGACTGCATTTGTTGTCAGCAGAAATGTTGAATGTCCTCAGAGTGTTAAACTGACGGATGTCACCATCGTTGCGCCGGAGTCGCCCATTAGTATTGCAATAGGAGAATCAAGGGTCGCTGGCATTGAATACATCTCCCCTGATATATATAGTATCACTGGTGCGTCGAAATTACCCTGTCTCAATTCTCTCCTATATCGTATTTTCTAAAGTTTACAAACAGCCATGAGAATCAAATAGCAACTCCCAGCTATTCATCTGTGTCGCGGTCCCATGGTACCTCACAGAAAAAATGAACAATATCCACCTAGAATATCATATGCATAGCAATCATTACGCCACAGTTCTTCCACAGTGATAAACAATGTGATGAATGACCTTAGATGACCTTTCAAGATCAGGAGGCGCAAGCCTTGTTTTTCTAATATAAGATTTAGATGTTCTATTAAATAAGACCATAAAATCAACAAGCAAAGTGTACTTTGTCGGCACCAAATACTATCCCTTTGCTAATCATTTATAGATATATGTTGTTTGCATTTAAAATCTTGGGGTAAGTTTTGCAATAAGTTGTAATGTTTATTTAATCTGTTTATTTATTTATTTATTTATTTATTTATTTATTTATTTATCTATCTATTTATTTATTTATTTATTTATGTATTTATTTATTTATTTATTTATTTGAAGAACTACTCTTTCTCAGAAAATTAGCAGCATTACATGCAAACGCCAGCTTGTTACTCAACTCGTTTGAAATGGAGGAAAAACATTTCAGTGTGTGCTTGATTAGACCCTGGATGTCAGCACGCCGTGAATTAGCAGTACCAGATCCACTCAATCATTCACACTTAGTTTACCGTAAACCTAATATCGATCTTCTATGATTGGATACTTTGCTTAGTTCTACACACAAAGTCAACGCACGTTCTTATTCTATTTCTAATCGACGTTACCCAATCTATAATGGAATGATCCAATAAGACAATAGCCCATGGGAGTAAGGTATAAATCTACGCTGTAATACTGACTCTACTCACAGCAAAGAGATTCCGTCGACGGCGCCGTAGTTGCTGAATGTACGCAGGAGGGATAGGAAGAAGAAATCTGTTTCGATATTGTCATCTGAAAGCTAACCAGCATAGTGGCGAGACCCTTCTTATCGTTTTAACGAGAACAGCGCCGCTTGACGGACAACATTTTCCTTTCTGGTCGCAGATCTAGGATATCTTAAGTTATAAAGTGTTGGCACCGACCATACGTTCTCTTCACTCTGTTGCTTGAACGGATAAGGGGAAAGAAAAGCTAATCCACGATGGCGGAGCTCGACCCTGATGCGTATCCAGACGACGACAGCTCATGGCCGATAGACGGCACGGATGATGGTTACTCTCCGAGCGCCAAAACAGTTTCCGTAGTTCTGTTGTATCTCGTCATATTCGTGATCGGAGTGGCGGGTAGGTAAACCTCCCTTTTATCCTTACTGTCGTTTTGCAAAACAGTACGCTAGTCAAATCCATGATAGAAGTACAAACTGAAAGGCACTCTTAAATAAAGCTTTACTTTAGCCATCGGTACCACCCAGACCATGTTATTGCTGATATGAGATATGTTATCGTCGGAGAAGTATTAATTTAATTCGACGGTAGGATAGCTGTTGCAAAAATCATCCAATAAAAGCTTGATATACAGGTGTGTTTGAAATTATATCAGTATTTGATGAACAGATTAATATTACAGGAATATGTTTTCTCTTGGGCGATGGAAGGAAATTTACAATACAGCGATACAACGGAAATCAATTTGGCTTGTCATATAGGATATATTTCCAAATACTCGATCTTAGCCTCGCTCCTAGATATTAACTTGAAAGCGCAAAACCTCGGTACTTTGGCTAAAACAAACCCATTTTTTCTAGAATCGACAAACCCGTGCTTACGGTATAACGTCTTTCCCGATCACAGGTATTGATTTAAACCATCCTTTTTCTCGAGATGGCATTTTGCTCAAAACATATGCTGGAATCACACGAGTAATTTTTATTTCGCCATGTTGGCAGACCATAAAAACTGCCGAGAAGCGCATTTAAATTTTATGACTGATTCACCAACGCTCTAGGGAGAAAATGTATATTTTTCCAATTTGCGGCGTGAAGGTTGTGTGAAAGAGCAACATTTACTTTTTAGAATTAGTCCCCTGGAGAAACAGTCAATTACATAAATATGGGTCTCTTAAAAGTCAGTACATATATGATTTAACAGTATATCATGTAAATATTTGAATAACATTAATTGCAAATGACATTTTAGAAAGTATTTGGGTCATACAGCTCAGGCCTTTTCTTTGACAGTTTTCGATGATATTTCCTTCATATTGTTTACCTATTCTTAACGGTTACTGCAAATCTACAATGGAGACTTCCAGTCACAGGTTGTGCTCACCTGCAAGAGATCTACGCACATTTACCAACAGAGCATATCTAATGCTTGTTAATAAGAGATTGATTTTTGTCAAAGGCAAAACATTTATAATACCCTAATGCTTGTTAATAAGATTGATATTGTTATAGGCAAAATAATTGCAAGACCCTTGCTTGTCGAGAATAAATTTGCTTAATTTTGGGCACTTCGTCTTTTCTGAAACAAGAACGGCATGATATGAGGGGCAATGTAATTATGTCATCTTGTGGTTGTTTAGTATTCTTATACTGTCATCGAAGTCTTAGTCCCTGAACAATGAACACTTTTAATTGTACTCAAGTATGAATTAAAATACATAATTTTCAATGGGAGCCAAGCACATCTTGAGCAAGTATTCTTCGTATTCTTTATCCCCATATGACTTGTGTATAAATGTTTACAAGCACACTGATTTGAGAGACATTTGGAAACTTAAGTTTTTGCAATATTTGAATGAGTGAATTGCCACTGATTATTGCGGAACCGACAGGACGATTTACGCTTGTTTACGTGCATGGGGATTTGGTACGATCAGAGATTACTCCGAGAAATGTGCGCACATGAATATTTACTCACGAAGCTGCTCACGTTAAAATAATCCACCATGATTTATAATACCTAGTTCCCTGTCAACTTAGTATTATTTAAAATGTCTATTTATTGATGAAATATAATTTTTTACGGTATGACTTTGCGTTATCTTCCCCCTGGGTTGATTCAGGGTATTGCTATGAGATTTCTTCAAAAGTCTTTAAATATTCCATAGCAAGATATGTTATCTTCATGAAAGCTAAGGTATAAGCGGATGAAAGAGTAGCTTTATTACAAAAGAGATATATTATAAGAACTACCCACTGGTTTGCGTCTTAATGGACGTAGGAAAACCTCTTCCCCCTGGCTCAAATTAATGGCATAAGTAAAGTTTTGACATGTACGGACCATATTTAAGTAAATGCCGAACTTTCGTGAAAAGAGAAGCTGTAACATTTATCAATACTAATCTCGCTTTAGAAAGTCAAGAAAATCATTTTTGTAACGCAATATATATATATATATATATATATATAATAAAATGAAACATTTTATTATTAAGTTTGCATATGCATAATCAATGAAACTCATTTTATATCTTTGGAAACCCTTCAAAACAATAGTGTCATGTTGTATCCAGAATGCCATAGGGGTTTTTCTGCATCTTTGGTTTGAAGGTACCCGCGTTGAATTCAACGAATGTTTGGAATAATTCCATTTCGAAAACTTAATTGATTAAAAAATAAAACTTGGCATCCGCGTTCTTGAAAAGGCGCTGTCGAGTAATTGTAGATTGGGTACACAGTGATACGCATGGGTATGTCTGTAATAGAAAAGATTGTACACTTTTCTCGATGAACTGAGGAAGCTCAATTTATTCAGAAGCTATTGATGGAAACCAAAATTACAAAGTAATTACCACTAATTACCGAAGTCAGCCCTGTCATAGAATCACGCTATCACTAGGTAGAATCCCAACGTCAAACATCGACTGAATACAACGTATACAGCAATTGATTAACTAAGTAGAAGTTGATGGTCCCTACGGAAGACAAGCCACAGCTGAATGTTCTAATCTCGAATCATCAATTAAATTCCATTTCCCTTGTGGTCTTCGCACTTTCCCGATAAGTGTCGTAAACAGCCCTTTTACGATAATGACATAATTAGTTTTTTTACACTGTAATCAGTGAAGTCAGAATTTCTATGTCGCTGCGTCTATGAATCCCGTGTCCAAATAATTTGTCACCGTTAAAATGGCGCCACGTCTTCTTGTTATACGAGTCCTTTTGACAGGTGTGTGATCATTATTCGCACCAGAAGGGGAAAAAATCCACGGGCAACATTAGCAGCTGCGACTGCGGGACACAGAGAGTAATCTAATCCGCTTAAATTCAGATCTCATTTCAGCGACAAAAATCTGCCCAGATTACGAGCTTTTTGCGTCTAATTGTATCAAATTTTGACATTTGTCGAATTTCCTCTGGTATCAGCGGAAAGCCAGACGTAATTGGGAAGTGCATCTGCTGTCGGCATTATGAAAAAAGGGGGTTAATAAAATATTACTTTAAGGAAAGCAAATTATACAAGAGGCAAAGTGTACAACAATTATTCCTACTTCGAAGAGTTATATATCGTTATTAGTTTTTTTCAGGATTAATGCCAAGAGTTATGAAATTGAATTCACAGGCCGTCATTATCTTTGTTTCAGTCAAGAAAACAGTCCCTACGACAAGATCCAATGAAATCCGTGAAAACAATTTCAGCTTTTACCATAATATAGACTTTGCAAGATTGAAAAGCACTGCAAGGTTTTTGTATTTGTGCCAAGAGTGGAAGCTTATATGTCAATGGAGATCGGTTTTTTCAGTTATGCGAATAATAAAAGTATGTGTGCAAGTGTGCTTCGTTTTTGTTGTTTTTTTCCCCAGAAAATATGCATGCATTTATGTATGTATGTATGTATGTATGTATGTATGTATGTATGTATGTATGTATGTATGTATGTATGTATGTATGTATGTATGTATGTATGTATGTATGTATGTATGTATGTATGTATGTATGTATGTATGTATGTATGTATGTATGTATGTATGTATGTATGTATGTATGTATGTATGTATGTATGTTTGTATGTATGTATGTATGTATGTATGTATGTATGTGTGTATGTGTGTGTATGTATGTATGTATGTATGTATGTGTGTATGTATGTATGTATGTATGTATGTATGTATGTATGTATGTATGTATGTATGTATGTATGTATGTATGTATGTATGTATGTATGTATGTGTGCATGTGTGTATGTATGTATGTATGTATGTATGTATGTATGTATGTATGTATGTATGTATGTATGTATGTAATATATGTATGAAATGTATCTTAAAAAGTAAAAATCACAACATTGCAAGACACACGGCAGACGCGTGTTCTTGGTTGTTTCACTGAAGGAGTTCGGCCTCCAAGTGGAGATGTGACTCAACAAATAAAACAAAATCTCAAGGGGTCGTTGTCTGCGTCAAGAGACACACATCGATCACGCCGCCTATGCAGCAGTGTAAGTAAATGAACGAAAAGTGAACTTCCGTAATGAAAATAAATGGCATTTACCAGACGTTCTCATTTGGAATCACTTACAGCGATATTCAATCACTTACAGTTTGCACATACCAAAGTCTACTGACTTTATCGCACCTACACCACAATGCGATACGAGTGTTCGTAGTTTTCATTACTGTGTCGATTGGCTGATTGATAGGTAAAGCCCCCTGCTGGGTATTTGCTGGTATATCTAGACACCAGTCGTGGGCGAAATTGACGTCGACATTTTTCTCTCCGCATTATGATTGATAACGAAGGATGAGAGACGTGTCGTAAATATGAATGATTCTGTCTGTGTGAATGGTAAGATGTTGGCCGATACCAAAGTCCATGATTAGTTTTGAATTGCTGTTGAATATTCGCACCTTTGGTGTCCCACAACTTCTTCTCTCATTAAACGTGATTTCTAAGATGGAAGACAAAACGTCTTGATGAGTAAGACGTCTAGACGTGATCAATGTAAAAGAAGATGCCTCTTCCAGAAACATCCGTTGATGAATTTCAACGTAGATCAGACGGCTATAGTTTCGAAGCCACACTCTCACTGCGTATTGGGCACTCGTACGTCAAATCTAAAGACTCGAGAGCATTTGCTATAATGTAAAACTGCTAGAAGAACATGCAGAAATACGCTCAGACCAACAGTCATTGAAATTTGACATGAAGCACTTTAATGACGACTTGGCCACCTGCATTCTCAAAGAACTGTTATGTTGTCAGTCGCCATGACATTTGAAATGAGCGCGTAGAAACCCTTTACAACAACTTACAATACTAAACGTCCTTCTTAGAATCGCCTCACAACTTCTACATCTAAACTCAAACTGACGACCGAAATACGTGTAATCATTAACATGTCATTAATGATAAAGTTAGTTCTTCTCTGAGATGTCTCTATTCACACGTCTACACAATGGACAAGGATAACATGCAGAAGATGTCATTTCTTGTTTGGCAGTATGTAGTGAAAATACAATGAATGACATTCTTTTTCAGAAAGGTAGTCGCACCGACTAAAAATCAAAATCATCTCTGTCTCTTCATTTTGTGGAAAACACTTTCACCCGAAATGCAAACGAAAATCAAGTATGACGTAAGGCTGAAGAAATAGTATGGGTAAGACAGCTAGGCAGACAGACAAACAAACAAACAAACAAACAAAAAGATAGATAGGTGAACAGATAAAGTGATGGATTTAGGCAGACAGGCAAGTGGATAGATGGACGGGTGGGCAGATAGATTCACCGATAGCTTGTTGACAATGGTGCTTAAATGCTGAAGTAAGACTTTTACTTACATTTTATCAGTACCGATATCGGTCAGAGACAGCATGCAACGATAGTGACTTTGTGTTTATGCACTACAGAGCGTAGATGTGAAATACAGCTCTTTGAATGAACTATATTTCGTGTAGCGGTAACATAAATTGGCAATGCAGAGGGTTTTATTTTCAATTAGAAATCACTTCTGCCATCTTGTTTCCAACTAGTCCATCCCGACGCAGTACTTTTCACCGTCACATTGTGTATTTAAGCACAGAGAAACATAAACAGAGTCGCAACGCTTGCATGCCTTTTGTTCCATGGTCGTCTCGGTAGACTATTGGCTTTTCATATTAAAATGAGCTTCAAAGGTGTTAAACTTTTTGGAGGCTTTGTTTGTGGTTGATAATTACACGAGATTATGCGAAAAATACGACGAGATGGCACCGTACTGCCAGTCGCGTAGCAACCATAGTTACTTTGTGAGCTCTCAGGCCAGAAACACTGCTTCACGCCAATCAAAACATAACACGCCAGCAGTTTCATAAACATGTCCTTCCTTGACGCACGTGTAAAGACGGTATGTCTGACCGTAAACCATTGAGTAAAACCAGACAGTATCGATAAAAGACTTTCAAATTTGGTTCAAACACACTCATTATATATTCATAAAAATATAAGAGGAATTTTTAAAACGGTAAAAATCACTTTCCTGAAGCTCAAAACACTCCCGTTTTCGCCAGCACGTCAATTCCGCTCAGCACCACACGACAACAACTACACAAACTTTGCCGAACATACTTTCGCTAAACGATTGGCGAAAAACCGAAGGATGCATGGTCGACACTCTTCGGAAATGAGAGGCGAGAGCAACCTGAGGCGAGGCGAACATGGATGGGTTACGTAACCGCTTCACGCCTTGAACAATACGCGTTGCGACTCTGTCCATGTTTCTCTGTGATTTAAGGTAGAACGCGCCTCGGGGACAGATATTCGGACTCTCAGACTTTTACAATCTTTTTCTGATATAACACTTATGGGCATTCATTTTAAAGCTCTTGGTGTAAGAAAACTTTTCATTGGCTTAGTTTTTCGAAATTCGAAAATTTTATTTTTCTCTATAGAGTTAACACAAGGATGGCGGCCATAATTTCAAATATATATAATCTCGGGTTATTTGTTTCTCTAGTACCAAAATTTGCATGGCGACCCTCGATTTTTAATCTTGATTTTGAAAGAGAATGGATGAAATTTTCCTTGAGGAAAGTTTGAGCAACAGTTTAAGTCTTTCACTTTTGAGGCGCTTACTATCTTAAGATTATATTTAGTATCTTCACTTTCGTAACAAAGACTATGATTTAGACAATTGCACGCCTAATCAAACTTGAGGAATATCACTGGATAATTTAAAACATTGATGGTTCAAGTGAAGATATGTCAACTTTAAAGATGTGGTCTGGTAGCCAACTCTTAAATTTATGATTGCAAATTTCAAAATTCAATTCTTGACCATTTCAAACAATGGCCATATGCGTCACCATGTCCATATAAAGAACAAGTCCCCTTTAAATTAAGACAGTCAGGGAATCACTCTCCAGTTGCTCTACGAGAAGCCGTCGTTGGTACTGAAAGATAGAGTGCAAAAGGGGTCATGATACTTAAAGGACCTTAGCAATCACCTCGTTAAATACCCCGATGTACTTATTTACGCATCCTGCCCGCAAAAAATATTGACCTCCGTATGCACAGATTTTACATTAACAAACTGTGCTGACATAAACAGTGTTATCTCCTAAAGGAGACAACTGCTTGGCCTGCTGTCTATTTTTTTCTAAAAGATGTTTACCATCTCAGGTGTGAACTAAGTCTTAGCTCAATGATACTGTTACACGATCCATATGCATGTGTGACTATTGGGATGTTATCGTCGTGGGAGGGCGTGAAAAGCTTGCATTTAGTGGCACTGAGTTGGCATTACAGGTAAAGCAGCCAAAGTGACGAGTCAAAAGTGTGTAAGATATACCTGTTCTTGCAAAACTATCAATCAAAATACAACTCGATTTTTCTTATACTTTTAGTCTGTCCCTATCGCAAAATCTTACTACATGTTCTAATGGTGTCTTCTGATCGCCATATACGGACTTAGCGTGCAAAGGAATACACGCTGACCAATCACAGTAAGCTGCCATATCGGTTACCCAGAGCTCTTTTCGCGCCCACCTGACCCTAAAAGATAGCAAGGCAATTAGGCCTCCAGAACTGTTTTGACAAAGTCAGCCTCCGAATAACATGGAGAGTTGCATGAGAAAGCGCTTCACCCAAACTTTAAAGAATGCTCTACACGATTGCCATTACAACATGGTAGAATCAAGAAAGTTAAAATTCGTAAGAGAGTAGGTCAGACAGTCAGTTCACCTTGCATTTCAAAAGTCGGTGAATTTAAGGAAGTTTGTTTCCATAGTATCAAATTTTGCACTGTGACCCCGATTTTCCTTCTGTATTTTGAATGAGAATGGTTGAAAGTTTTCGCGAGTAAAGACTGAACCAAAAAAATTAGCCTTTCGATAGCGAGGCGCGAACTTCTCACAAAACTGCGTCATATTTGCACACGTCTCTCTGAAGACTCTGTTGTCACCGAAGAAACTGGCCGTGTCGAATACAACACGTCAATCAAGTACGAATTCAATCAACGCTTGTCCCACCCGACTGTATTTTACAAACGGCTTGGACTCCAATAATACTTCATCACGTTTCCTATTCGTGTATTGAAGTGATGTGTTGACCATCGAGGCTGGAATTAGTGGGCCCGTTGATGAGGTCCTAGGCGGCGAAATATTGTCACCGCTTTTTGTACATACTAGTACTAATATCACACGTTACTGTTCTAGTAGCATAGCCTGTGCGATTTATACCATTCTCTATGGGGAAATATCGTATTTAAACAGTAATTGCGCCTAAATATCGGTAAATGACAGAGTCGAGCACACCAAAACAATATGGCGTCCGATCGTCACCCATGAATCCCCTCGATGAGACCTCGCATTCTATCCTCATCACGTGATGAGAAATCACTACCGTTAATAAAGCGAGCATTTGTAATTCCAAGGGCTTTTAAGGAGGGCGACCTCAATTACTATGGTTAATTAAGGCAGCTGTCAGTTGAAAAGGGACAGGTTTATCTGTGTGCGATTTCTATGATTGAAATCAATTTGCACGCAATCAGTCTATTTCCCATGTTGCGTGTTATTTAGTACTTTCGCAACTTCAATTTTCTACTTAATATTATTTACAGAAATGAAATGTAAATTTGAAAGTTTGAGTTCTGTTCTTCGAGACAGGTCGGCTTAAGCAGTAAAAGTTTGTATATGAACAGGTGTCGGTTGGCTCGGTTTCATGTAATATAAGGAACATCTTACTGATTTCGTTACATACCACATGAAAACCCGCGCTTAACTGGGTCCCTCGGAGAAGGCTTTTACAGCAGCAGCGGGTGCGTCTAAGGTTTCACTGTTCTCATACCATATCCCAATTTTTTACGAAATTTGATGCAATTACTATCCGCGCAAAATATGTCTTCATTGTGCGGAGTCTGTAAATAGAGTAGATAAAAGCCTGTCATTACACCGGGGGAGATGCGTTTCCGCACCGGTGTGTAATTTCCCACGGATCTTGCTTTGGCGGCGTTGCATCTCAAACGAACATCGCAAATCCGGAGGGAAAAGATCCTTTTAAAAGATGGTGCAGTCGAGTTTCAGATTTTATGCTGCCTCACCTCAGTATGTCAGAAATGAAACTAGATAACTCTGTAAGATCACATTGCTTTCAGGTTTCTAGAACTAGAAATGGTACCAACACTACCATTGAAAAGATTATTTGTTTCTTGTTCTACGAGTAAATTTGCCAGATATTTTTTTTTTTGATTCACGGGGCTTTGCCACTGATGATAATGTTGGCGCAAGTCTGGAAGTTCCCAGTAAAATAGATTCGGTGTTAATATTTACAGCGTAGAAGACATTTACATGTAAATAATAAGCTATATAAAGACTACATAGACGCGATCATACACATGCCCAGAATATTTCTTTCGATTCTGTTACCCAAAATCTAAGTCTAAGTAGCTCCATTTATGAAATAATTAGAATTACATCAGTTCGGAGGCTGTAAATCTCTACTGCCAAGTAAATGCAACTGATATCAGAGCAAATAATTGGTAGATGCCTTCTTTCTGGTTTGTTATATCGGGGAAAACTTTTACGCGATTTATTCATGAACACTACAAATCCGTCTCCGAGGATGACATTTCTTGGGGTGAGAAAGAATTCGCGCGGTGTTTTCAAAATCGAGTCCTGCAGTGCCGATCAAAAACAACGGCTTCCAGCCAGAGCTAATCGTTCATATTTAGACGATATTAAAGACGACTTCCATGGCGGATGCAATCGTCCTGAAAATTCGCATTCTTACTAAAACACCGCAGGGCAGCGCCTGGATTTTCTCTTGCCCCATCTAGGTATATTAAATTTCAGATATTTTCAAGAAATGTCCTGATCAATGCAAGCTTAAATTTCAAACTAATCTTGCTCGGTCGCCGAGTTTCTCAGCAAAAGCAGGACAGCTGAAATAAAGTCAGTTTGCATAGAGAGTGTATGAAATCTCGTGTAAGTTAACAGAGACCTCCATTTAGATACGTTTCCGCCGATAAGTTACTGGTAGGTGCTCTGTGTCTTGCTAACTGCCCTGTACCGTATCTGCTTTCAGAAAATAAGTCAAAGGCGAAATTAATGATATACCTCCTTTTAACCAAACAAGTGGCCTTAGGCCATTTAAAGAAAATTCTTTGTTTGCCGTCCTTGGATTTTTAAAAAACCTACCAGCCAGCCAGGGAAAAAACAAACACAGACAAAAAACACAAGTGTATTAACATACGCTCATTTTTTATTTGGATTCTTTTGGAAAAATAATATTTTTATTTGTAATAGTGTTAACATCGTGTTTCTTTTCGGGACTTTCTCTGAAAACCTATCAGCACGCGGACTGCAAACAAAGAATTTTATTTAAAGCGCCTTAGCATGTTTAACACAAACTCATTTGGAAGAACAATGTTACATTGTTACGTTGGAAATAGAAAACGAATCTGGTT
The DNA here is from genome assembly GCF_041260155.1 of Ptychodera flava. Taxonomy (NCBI): domain Eukaryota; kingdom Metazoa; phylum Hemichordata; class Enteropneusta; family Ptychoderidae; genus Ptychodera; species Ptychodera flava. Next base: position 22,777,558 of record NC_091932.1, read on the forward strand.
CTGTTAGCGAAAGCTAGTGGTGTTTGTTCACAAAGCGTTCGATTGTTCAAATTAACGCATCGTAAGTCATCGCTCAGAGTGACATGACTTACTCTTTTATCGGCCCATGCGTGATAAAAATGTTCACCTGCTGGTATTTTGTTCCAAACAGCACATGTGCTGCATTCGATGAGTTTCATGGATAAATTACAGAAAAAAATTATTTGGTTTCAATCATTGATGTTATTTTTTTAATTTATTACGTGACACACAGTAATCTCTGATGGAATTCCACAGGTCTTATCGCTGTTGTAACAAATCTTGTGAATAATTAGGTGAATTTTAAAGATACCCCCGATAGAAATTGTATGGAGAATACAGAAAAAATATTTCGTAATATTTCACGATTCGATTATCCTGTCCACTACATTTTGATGATTTTTGAGATACCTGTTTTATTTTTCTGTACTTAAATTTTGACAGTTTGAAATTCTTACTTGTCGTAGGCAATTTGCCAAGTATCGATACAGCGACCACAAGGTCCCAATAATTGATAATTTAACTATTTCATGTATCTCTCATTAACTTGATACCCTAAACGTTTTGAGCACGAAGCTTCCTTGAGGACATTCATAATGAACGACGCGACTTATGTACACAGTCAACTTCATCCATTTAAAGATTGGAAAACGATGGCCCACATCCTTTCGCTTCCGGTGAGATAATGTGAAAACTCCAGCTGTAATTGAAAGGGGTCGGAAGTCTCGCGGGAAGATGATCACTCAACGAGAGCAATTACCGACTCTTGCAGTCGTTGATACAAGTGGTTACTATTTTAGCACTTCCTGATTGAGCTGTGCGTTCCTCGCCATACGGGTTCGATGAATGCAAACTTTTCCAACCGATGAATACGCGCGAAAAAAACTTTCACACAGGTGCAATCAATCAAGTCGAACCATTAACCCATCGACATTTTGGTAGTGCCGAGTGCAAGTCTCGGAGCTTTGCGCACTATATTTTTGTCGCGTTAACGAGGTGGTGCGGACCTGCCCGCACGAGGAGTGAGCAATTCTTGAAATGACGAGTGACTTCACTTTTTCCCTAATTCGCTGTCAATGATGTTTGTTCTCTCGATCGAAGACGGCGTTGCCTAGGTAATCGATATAATCGCTCAATCATGGAAACCGCCGTGCATCAATCTGGCTGCTAATTCACTCCAGACCTCGAAACATGAGCGTGGGTGAATATAAATGAAGCTTGAGTGTCTGGCATCCAATTTGAAAGTGATAATCGTAGTTGCGGTTAAACCGTCAGGGAAGAATTGTTATTCACCGTGTTCAGCAAATTTAGAACACTTGTGCTACAGCAACAGCTACGTAACCGTAAAAGATAAGTGATAAAAAGTTCGCACGGTAGCTGCAATATGGAGGGTACTGTACAGGAATTGTAGTTGGCGTCAAAATTCATCAAATCACAATGACCTCGATAATGCCAGCGATAGGAGCATTCTTTAAAGTTTTTAAGTTATAGACAGCCGCTAACAAATGGTCAAAAATGGCCATATTGACTATCTTGACACAAATTAGCGTCCGCCTAAATACTGATGTTTTTTTCCGTATCCCAGCAGCAGGTGAGCATTTTACAATCGGAGTATTTACCTGTAATCAATTCAAAATTTGCATAATCCAATAATGACGCAAAAAAAACTTCCGGCTATTTGTCAATTATCATTGTCCATAATTATTGAATCATCAGATGATGGCTTTGACGTGATTAAGATTTGCCATATTCATCAATCAACCAATCAAAGGCATTTATTTTGATGAATTTGGTCCTTTGTCAAACCTCAGGAAACATTAAACTCATGTGATGATATTAATCGATTCCATCGTCACAATTGTATTCGGGAATCTCGATGCCTAAAAGAAAACTAACATTATTTTTCAGTTGAAAACTTATTTTCCGTTGTATATCCATCATATGGGGACGTTGAGAGATGATTAGTGTTTGAGTGGACGTCTAAAGTTAAAACAAGAAAAAAAGAAATAAAGTGAGTCGGATATCAGTGAAATGCATCAAGGACACCATCTGCGAACTGAAAAGTAACTTTTTATTGAGTTAAGCTGCGATAAAGACACATCCCAGTGAATGATAAACATACCAATCAGATACTTCAATGGCCTCGCATTTCAAGACAATAAAAATGACAAGGCGATCAAGCCTTCTCATAAATTTCACTCGGTGCGGTCAATATTTATTTACGATGTACCGGTACGGCGCGCCAATGTTACAAAAATATTTATCGATTCAGTGCAAAAATAAACTGTCTTTCTCAATTGAAATAAAAATTCGGTCTCATTAGGAAGGAAAAAGTAAGAAAAGTATAATTAAAAAACAAAAGACAGAAATGTCATTTAATACTTCATTTTAACTTGAGAAAAAATCTTTTAAGCGTAATTAGGAAATAAACAATTTTCAACGATTTGAAAAAGTCATACATCCATACTTATCGACATATATACCGTATAATAGTTCGCGAAAAGGTGCAATGAGTGCTGATTTTACAAAAAGAAAAAAGAAAAATATGTTACACAGTGATACGTCCACAAAATTCACAAGAAAATCACTAAAAATCACTACTACCACTCGGAAAAAATAGTACAAAAAATAAAACGTGAACCACATACAGAAAATAATTGTAAAAGAATCAGACAAAAAAAGCCATGCATACATAAAATTATTATGTACTAAGAAAATAAAAAGCACTACGTCTCATAATAAACGTATTATAGATAATCAAAAATATAATATGAATCACCAGCCGCTTTGACAGTAAAGAGAGAAAATCGGTGAAAAAATTCGGCAGTGATGGCTCTAGACAAAAGTGGATCTCATCTACAAAAAAATAAAATAAAATAAAATAAAAACGAAAAAAATAAAAAATGCCATGAACAGAGATACAAAAAAAACGCGTGGGCCTGTGGAAAGAAAAAAATAAATGAGGACTCGCCACAGCAAAAAGAAAAAGAAAAAAAAAAAAAAGAAAAAAAGAAAAAAAACGAGCACTCGCCACAGAAAAAAAAACAACAAGCCCGAAATTACAATTATTTTATTCAAAAAACTCATGGTTCACGTTTCCTTCGATCGATGAATCCCCAACAGCGGGGAATCCGATCACCACATACTCCAATGTTTGACGAAATATTAATTGAGCATTTCAGTGATAACGTGACATCTTGAAACCTAGCTCTGTTTGGCTGGGCCCTGCTCTACTTGAAACCATACTTGATGAAATGAAGTGGGCAATATCACCTACAGAACGTCCAAGTTAACAGTGAATAGTTCCAGAGAGTCAAGTTAACTGAGCCAATTTCAGGCAGTCCACAGGTCAGATCACGAGCGAGACGTACAACCCATGACCCTTCATAGCAACACTGCGAAGAAATCGATGCCTTAGGCGCGGTATGGCAGGGAGCCCACTGCAGGCCTTCCACCGAGCCGCACTGTCATCGCCGTTTGGCCTACATGATTTCTACACAGTTTTATACGTATGGTTCGATACATCGGGTTCAAATACCATGATAATAAACCACCTCGTTGTTTGCTAATTCCTCGTCTATCCTCAAAGATCACCCAAATCATGATAAAATGAATAGTTTTGAAGAAATCTGCCGCATGTTGAGAGAACGTCCATCGTTTTCCGTGTTCGACAAGACGAGCGACGCAACTGTACAAGCCTTACGACTACGAGTATGGCGAGAGTGTCCGGCCTTCGCAACGCCAGACACTCTCACTATACTCGCAGGGCTAGACCGGCACATACACGACATGTCGATCCCCATTGCAGAAATCTTTATATCCACACAGTCCAATATATGGAGCTACGATATTTGTGCAGTAGCCTATACATAGCTCTGGGTGGCAGGGCAGGGCTGTGAGTTACCGGCGTTATACGGCCTGGCCGTATCCGGTAACTCACAGCCCGGCCTTGCTGCGGATCCGTAGCCCTACCACTCCCTTTGCTGGTTGTGTTGAGCTACAGTGTACAGAGAAATAGCGGCTGCTTGATCAGTGTTTGTCAAGTCGGGCGCGTTCGCGTTCTACAGGTACTACTACTACTAGTGAAAACGTTGCCTCGAATTTAAACGGAGTGTTTCAGCCCGAGTATTTTTGCCTTTGCCACACTCCGTTTAGAGGCTAAACCCACGGGATACGTGTGTGGTTCGATACATAGCGGCCGCTGCTAGCTTTGCATGGCAGGGCTGTGTACGTGTTACCGGCGTTATACGGGAGGCCGTGTCACGCCGGTAACACACAGCCCTGCCATGCAGAACTAGGCCGCAGAGTGCTGCGTGGTATGCAATTTTACTATGCATACCCACACGGCGGCCGCTGTGTATCGAACCACACGTAACCGTGGGCTAGCGGCAAGCCATCGTTTTGTTGGGGTTTGGGCACAGACTGTCTATGATTTGGGAGAGGCGGCCCTACACTTTACAGCGAGGGGATCGCTGGTTGCCGGCGTGTAGGCCTACTGTACTAGCGACGGGACCGCCGGCCCGCGCTGGCTTACCACCTCGAGTGTACATTGGAGCGAGGGGACCGCTGGCAGCCGACGAACCACCACGAGTGTTTTGTCCACTTTTAACCAAAACTGGTAACTGTTTAATATAGAATGGGACGTGTCGATAACTTGGACGTCCATGAGATGATATTGAAGACTAGAAGCTGAGAGTTATCGCTGAAATACCCCAAATATCATGTCCAACATCCGAGTGTGGTGATCCAAAACCCTCTGGCATTAAACTGTAACAATCATGACGTTGACAATTATTCAATTTTCATGTTGGGCTTTTTCTGCGGGGTGTCCCACTCTGTTTTCTTTTCTCGAACGGGCCTCTTTTTTTTCTACTGAGTTTTTTTTTTTTTTTGGTAACCTCTTTTTTTTTGTAACCTCGCTTTGGTTTTTTTCCCAAGCTGACCTCGTTTTGGTTTCTTTACAGCCTCAACGCCGGCGCGATCTCGGTCGACTTTTCAATTGTGATTCTCTTTCTTTTTTTAGTCAGACCTGATGGTGGTTCGTTTTGTTTTTTGGTAGTAGTGCAAGTACTATTTGTGGTTTTGTTTTTAATCATTTCAATATTTTTTGTGTGTGTGCTTGATTTTTTTCTTTTTTCCCTTATAATCAGCATTCATTGCACCTTTATATCAAATACACGTGTATGTGTACGTCAATAAGTATGGGAGTGTGGTATTTCCAAATTTTGAAAAGTTTATCTTCTCATTACGGTTTAAAGAATATTTTACAATTAAGCATTACATAACATTCTGCCCTTTTTTGCAATAATACTTTTCTCGTTTATTTTCTTCCGTAATTCCATCGAATTTTTATTTCAATCAAGAAGGACGGTTGCACGTCATCTTATCTGTACAGACACATTCAAATATTTAATGACACGTATTTTCAAATGAATGCTATTTTTATGAAAAGGTACATTAATAAAATGCAATGATATGGACGAAAGAGCTTTTTTCTTATTATTCATACACGTTTAAGACTTAATTTTTAGAAAGAAAATTTGACAGTTTATTTTTACTCTATGACGATAAATATTTTTGAAACATTTGGCGCGCCGTAGTACGGGTATGAAGCTTGTGGGCAGTTCAATTTTGTCGCGTATACTTCAGTGGAGGCGTCTGTCTGCATACTGAGGAATATTGTACAAGACAGTTTTAAGCCAAATGAATATTTACATAAATATTATCGATATCAGGTCATGGCATATTGTTGCTTAAATTTGTAGTCTTTTAAACACTGAAAAAGGAAACGGGATTTTCAAAATGTACGCTGTGGTAGAAGAGGCATACATGGGAGATTGCAGTCGTTTTGAAAAATCAGTTGTAACATAGTATTTCCACCTGCACTTGTATCACTGAAGGAAATCATAAACATCTCATACGTGGCAAAAAATATTGCTAGATAAGTAAATCCTTCATTGGAGAAAGTTTATGTTTGAATCGAGAAAAAAGTAGCGAGTAGAGATTTATGCACGATGAAATAATACCCCACAGGAATTTCCAATTTTCCTGTTTCATTTGGTCCCATTGTTGTGTAATCAAACAAAATGAAATGCCCGCTGACCCAGCGTCGTAATCCACGATCCTGGCTTCGGGTGTTTTCGGGCTTCCTCGTTATTTAGAAGCAAAGCAATTTCCAGCTCTGATATCTCTATACCTACAAAAATGTAACCAGGAGCCATCTGCATCTCACATTAAAAGTCCATCACTCGGAAGAGACTAAAAATGAAACCAAGACTAGATTCGATTTGATTCTAATAAATTCTTTGCGAACGTTCGCTCAGCATAAGTATTTATTATCTGACAAGTGATCATGTTGCAAGACCGAAAGTGAGTAGAGATAAAGTCCGCAATTTATGTCCAGTAAACAAGTTTTATTCCTCCATTCTGTGGCGACATTAGTAATAAATAATTAATAGTTTATTGGAAAATATCACTGATAATTGCAAATGTATTGAAATCTCTAGATGTTTTGCCATATCATTCATATTTTTACATTTACAAATAGGTCCAACCAGTGCGAGTATGTGGTATCTCCTAACATGATACGACAGAAATCCTATATTTAAAAATATGTTGTCATAATAACCATTAATGTGACAAATATTTACCAGTCTTACGAAAGGACCGAGCCAAACTATTCATTATCAATTTTACACATTTAACTATGAAAACAATAACAATAATAATAATCATCATCATCATCATCATCATCATCACCATCATCATCATCATCATTATAGATGATGATGATGATGATGATGATGACGATGATGATGATGATGGTGCTGATGATGATGTCTACGATGAGAGGTGTCAACTGAAGGACAGATTCTTCTTCAAACTTCAATATTAGTAAAATAGTGAAAAAATCCAAACTCTTGTTCCAATATTGCACTCAAATCTTGAAGCAAAATTGTTCATTTCTACTCAGAAAAAATGTTTGTAGATTCCAATGCCCCTGAAAGTACAGTACGATTGAGACTGCTTTCCAAATCTTAAAGAGACGGTGCATGCCATGAGAAATACAGTACCAGCGGCAAGATTTTAATGTGTGGCGCCAACTAAATGAGCTTAACATTTGTCTTCTGTACAGCATTCAATAATAAACAAATGACAGGTAATGGGGCTTGCCTCTTACTTTTATACATTACCACAGGAATTTCAGGCTAAGCTGTTCGATAAGTGCCTCTTTTCATTATTGAAGTGTCTAGGTAAATGGATTTTATAACTTCATTCTTCATGTCATACTTATAAAGCGTATCGCACACTTTCAACCTGTAATAGCATGTCAGGAAACGCTACACGGATCTCTCTAGAATTGCCAAACATAACGCCGGGGGTATATCTGAAGTGATGCAAACCCCCTGTTTACATCTTCGTTAACTTTATCGCACAACGAGCCATGCGTGCCTTTTCAAAACTGTGTCTTCGGTAAGGGTCGAGCGGTAAAATCGAAAGATCGGACGTAAATGGCCGTAAAACAGCCACCATATGAGCAATGATTTTTACCGCTGACGCACGCCGAAGTCGTAAAGATTCTGACACACATCGAATAACGTTCACTGGCAACTGATGGATTTTGGAAAATTCTGAACACTCTAGGTCCGGCAGAAAATTCATTGTTAACAGTGCTTCGTTGTACATGCTCTTCCTTGTTCGTCAATTTAGTAACTTTCCTTACGGCTCAAAAAGTTTAAGAAAGATCGATTCGGAATACAGATCGTTCTTGCGGAAGAATTTAACTCTGATTTTTCCCCTTTTTGTCAAGGAATCAAGATCTTTAATTCAGATATTCCAGATTTGCTCTCGCGAACGTTCTTCATTCCGGGTGCCTGAACTCTGTAATGGTTCAGTCAGCTGTACGAGTGCCTCTCCGAGATCTCGGTTTCATCATGTCGATGGTACGTCCTTCTGTCTACCCGCTTTTCCCTCCGAGTTGGACTCGATATAAATTTATGACCCTCACGTCTCCGCCAATTCACCATACACGCACTATAGGCTGTACCAGATTACGCATTTATTATATCCCGTATTGTGAGATTCGAAACTTCAGTACTGAAGTGCTACGCATAGAAAATGAAAAACAGTGAGATGATACAGTTAATTAATAACTTCTTCTGTTTTTAATTTTTAATAATTAATTCCTAACGAAGGAATACAGTTGGTTCCAGACGTTAGCCACTATAATCCAGTGATAATCTCCTTGATATGTGAAACAGATCAGGGTTACATAGGGGATTTTATACTCCTCTGATATTGTAAAACGTTCAGATACAATTCTATGTTTAAGAACATACGTTTAGTTGTGCGGCCTCTTAGACGATGTGTATGGAATGTTTGAAGGTCTGCTGGTCAGGTGTCAAACATATGTCGATATTTCAAAATCTCCTGCTGTACGAAATCGTAAAATGAGTCGAGGGTTAATGCTTACGGTCGTGCGGTAGCTATAAAGGCCGTATGGGTTCGTCAAGTGTAAAACATGGCAATATGTTCAATAATGTATCGGGTGCTCCTCAAAGTAGTAAAGCATATGTTCAGTTTGACATCACAGACTAAATGGAAGAGTTCAACATTGTTGCCATGGTTAGATCTAATGAATGTCGAACTATCGAGGCATATCAGAAAATGTTTTACTTGTCTCCAAGCTTACATAATTTATATCCCTACGGCCTACTCTAAACTCAAACTTCCAAGAGGGCCGCACGTGCCTTTTGACAAAAAAGTGAACTACTCAGTTTTTGCATGTGTCGACACCTTGCTCCCGTTCCATCCAATTCCCAGTGCAATCTGGTTTCTCCGAGTAACGAGATAAATTTTGCTGATTACCACAGCCGAGGGAATCGCTCCCGGCAAAATACGGTAACGCTTCCTCTTTCGCTGAACAAACAAGCGAGCAATTGGCGCTGCGTGGTACGGCTTAACAAGATCGGGCGCATCATTTGCGGGTACACCAACCACCCCTGTGTGTTGCGACGAAATTATAACATACCCAGAAGGCAAAACGTTCCACCGGCCAATCATTTACACCGGATACCTTTCGGTCATTTGCAGAAAGGTCGAAGGGGTCAGCGACATTACTCTAAATTAATTTCTTCGCACTGATTTAGAGCATTTTAAGCAAAACGGATTTACAGATACACGTGTTCGATGTAGTTTCCACACGCCTAGAACTGCTGTACTGCCTTGCATCTGTCATCCATGTGATGGAAGCGCTTTAAGTCAGTTATCATTCAAATCTCTAAATAAGTTAGTTCCTCTCGAGTCACCACAGTTCATCTTTCTATATTTTCTTTTCCCGTTCTCTTTTTAGTATTCTCTTCAAGAGACTTTGCTGTCGTCACGCGATGTATAAATCTCTTGCTTGCGAACGTAATTATCAAATCATAATCTCCGCTGTAAGAAGTTTTGTTGTAAATTATGCAGTGTGACCAACGTTGAGTCACCATACTGCAGGATAAAGATTTGGAGTATTAAGTGTTTTGGGACAAATGATGCGAGAATGAAAAACGCCACAGTTGCCATGGAAATCAAGAAATGGCATGCAGCTTAACTCCTTGACGGTTCTTAAGTAGCCCTTGCACGTTCTCATTGCAACCTTTAGAAATCTAAGAGTTATCGGAAATGACAAACTCGCCGCCGCTACTCATAAAACATGTATTCCGTTGACGCGCGATTGCAAACATCACTGACACAGAATATAGAGCTTTGTTCCTGTCGATGATGTGTGACTATAGCAGGCGGAGATTTTGTGATCATTGGCAGCAAACAAAAATTGTATCAAACGCCGTCAGCAAATTCGCCTGAGCGAAGTGAATTTTTGGTTCGATGAATGCATTCAATTACTACGCAATGGAGATGTTTGATTGTGAGGATTTCGCTGCGTGTATCGGGGCAATAAAAATGTAAATGCGCTGGTTTTGAAAAATGGTTGCACACTGCATGAAATCATATAGCGTTCGAACGTGTTAGCTTACCGCAGTGTAGGTAGTATTCAGCGAGTTCTCTGCGATAGTTTTGGTAAATATTTATTTACGCCATTTCTTTCACTTGGAAGTTACTGTTCTCCCGTCTTTTTCAACGGCAGCTGTCTTGCTAGAATCAGTAACGTGATCAGTACTCGTTTTGTTCTAGAAGTGTTGTAAACGTTCTGTTATAGTTGTGTGGAATTTCATACTAAGGTAGTATGCACCTCGAAGTGAAAGACTTAAACTTTTGCTCAAATTTGTCTAAATGAAACTTTCAACCATTCTCTTACCAAATCAACAATAAAAATCGGGGGTCAACGTCCAAAGTTTCGAACTAGCGAAAAAAATTACCCAACATTTTGCTATATTTGAATTTCAAAATGGCCGCCATTCCTGTGGTAACTCTATAGAGAAAAATTAAATTTTGGATTTTCGAAAAACTAAGAAAACGAAAGTTTTTCTTTCTCCAAGAGCTTTAAAATGAACTCCCACAAGTAATAGGTCAGAAAAGAATTGTAGAAAATTGAGAGTCCGACTATCTGTCCCAGAGGTGCTTTCTACCTTAAAGCCTATCTAAAGGGTGTCGTCAATTTCGATCAAATCTTGGTGAATTTTTGAAAACTACTGCGTTTGATATTTTCTCCATGGCGATCATATTAAACAAGTATTTACGTGAATTTCACCAAAATATCACATTTAGTAATATCACATTATTTTTTCTTCTTAGTAGTTTCCATTACCATAGTTGTTTTAGCACAAATTATTTGTAGAACATAGTTTTCTATGAGTTCTTCGGGCAATTGTACGTAATTAAATTCTATTTCTGTCTTCTAGTACCTGCATGCTTAAGACTGTACAATCTTGAACGATTTCGACGGACAATTGTGTTCATTATAAATAGTGAAGTGGAAGGCCAAATCGTTCAAGTTTAAGAAAGCATAGTCTCAAAGAATTCAATTAATTGTAAAGTCCCAATCGATGAAGTCTATGGATCTCTTTTGGTGGACTAAGACACCAATTGTACAATTAATCTACAAGCAAGCCATGAATTCGAATTAAGTTATTGTCGTTTCATTTTCGCCATACCTCGCGATCATAACATTTATACCGCAGGTTCTTTATATCCACAGGCTCAATGGTCAGAAATATTTTTATGTCAGATTTGGGATGGAGCATTTGCGCTCAGGGGAAGTTAATACAATTGAAGATATCGACGCAGAAAATATTGCTGAACAGGTGTCTGCCTGCACTTTTGTGAGGAAAAAATATTCCGAAATGACAAGAAAGTGAAAGAGTTAATGTTTTGACAACATATATGCATGCATGCTTACCTTACTTCAGAAAATAACACTCTAAATCTTAGAAGGTGCATGCAATAATTGATTGTCCTTATTTTTATTTGCCCTAATGAAATATCATGTTGCATCCCAAAGGTTAAAAAATAAACTCATACGCATAAGTTGTCAGGTAACAATTCGGTATACCTTTGATATGCAAGATTAACATATTACGAACCTGTGTCTTGCACTGTGCATTTAATGTCTTTTAAAGGTTGCATTATAACTTTTGGTACATTGGGAAAGAAAAAATACCTGCCAGATTCACACTGATATCACCCTGTTGACAGAAAGTGCTTGAAGTTTTATGTTTCTTTTAATTTGACGATGTGAAATTCTTGTCAATATGAAACTTTTATATTTTGCGGAATTTGTATGTCATGTGAGACAATATGGCTGCCTGACATGCGAACACAGCTTCGCTTGTCTGTACAAATTTTCATTTTATACAGCCTCTGTCCTTGCGACTTAGAAAGTATGGGCGCTGCCAAGTCCTTGTGGATATGCCATCAATAATTTTACATTTGAATGCTTTCCTGGATGGATCCGAGTGCGTGACGATCGCCACCGGTTTCGTCCTCGTGAGTGGCACAAGACCCTTCCTGGCAGAGCGTATAATTGCATTGTTCCACTGGAGTGGGTATTCTCGCTGAGGAACGCTGATCACAGACTGAATGTAAATTGTGTAATTAGCCGAACGCAGTAATCGCAAAGCTTGTTGTTGACAGACAGTTGTTGAAAAATAAACAAAACCAAACTTCTGTTATAGTCAGATAATAGTTACTGAGCAAGAGGCTCGAGTTATACGGTATTATTGTTTGTCGTATATTAACATTATAGCTTTTTTAAATCCGATTAAATTCCATTTATTTTCTTCATTTTCCTCGATAATACAGGAAATACTCTGACAGTGTCAGTCGTTGCCCTCAACCCTCACCTCAGAACGGTGACAAATCTATTCATCTCGCAGATGGCGGTGGGGGATTTGACCTTGTTGCTCTTGGCGATGCCCTTTGACGTCATAAGCACGTATGTTTTCCAGGTGAGTGGCGAACTTTTGATGGAATTCCTTTCAGAGATGGCATGTCACTTTTTTGGGGGATAATTTCGTGTTTCTGTGTCTCCGGGCACAGTTGGATTTTGTTCGGTATCCGAGTACCGTCACTGACATAGAGCCACGATGATAGAGGTGAGATACGCATCTTGAAACTGGGCCGATGATTCTGTTGATCGTATCATCAACGCTTTTATCACACTTTCCTTGCAATATTGTCTGATATAAGTACAGACACATGAATAGTCTGTTGAAATTAATTTATGATGGCAAAACACCGATTTCATCTGTTAATTACGAGTCTCAGTAACGATATGATATTACATTACATGGAAAATGTAATAATCTTTGACATGTTAATGACAAAATACATGTGTAATGGTGAACTGTGATCGCAATCTTGACAGACAATGGCCGACTTAATTTCTAAGTAATGAAAACGCCGTTTCTTTTATCTCTTTACGACCGTTATTCACAGTCTAAATTAACATGTATGGATTGAAGCCCTGTCGAGTCTTTTGAGATGACATAATAAATTGACGCCCTCTAAGTATGCAGGGAGGACTGAAAAAATATGCGAGATCTCTGAAGGTGCAAATCACATACTCTATGGGGCATGCGTGATCACCTTGGCAACAGAATACTCACGGCACCAACTTTATTGATGCTAACTTCTTTTGACATTATCATAACTCAGGACACTAGTGGTCGAGACATCTTCGGCTGATAGATGACACAGCTCGAGCTGTCGTAAAACGCGCATATCCTGCGCGTACACATTCATTTTCCCGCGAGTTACTTTATGGTGCAATACGTTCGCAAGGTTACACGAATTTTAGGCATCCTCGTCACTATATTAAGAGGGCACCGACGTGTTCACCTAACAGATTCTATTGCTTCGATATTGCAACTCTGTCTGGTGTTAGCATTTCAGACAATTCGAAAGGAGGTAACGCAGCAGGCCAAGACACTCGAATCCTTATACATCCTGCCTATGATAAGCTCTATCGTGTTTCTCTTTGGCTGGTTGGCTGTGGCTGCATATTAATTACCAAATTTTGTCTAGTAAGGGCGGGAAAAGAGTTACTATTCGTAGAGAGACAATAATTAAATAATGTGTTGGGTGTGTACGACAGGTACTGACAGATATCGATTCTATCAATAAAGTGTTGATATTTTACCTCAAAATCGACAGATATTGGTTTTTATCGATCCAATTGTGTGCTATAGACAAGTGTGAATGTTGGAAGCTTATGAAGAAATAGACAGCTGGACACTTTCTGAACAATACACACTTCCATATATGGCAAATGTAACCATGTAAATACAAAACTGACGATAACTCATATTGGTAAAATATTTTTTGATTTTTAAAGAAATGGAACTTCAGTGGTGAATTCTGCAGTGTGGTATATTTCTTCCAAGATTACGCAATCGCAGTGACTGCTTTCACCTTGACGGCAATGAGTATCGACAGGTAGGTATTACACAGCAAGAGAAGTCCATCCAAAACTTACCCGTTCTTATAACATGACAACGTGTTCTTGTCATTCATTCTCATCGCGGTCATGGAGAGAGGTTTTTGTGCACCGTAAATGTAAGTTCAGTCACAGACAAGGAGAAAAACTTATCTCTTCGTAGGCACCGCGAAAATAACCGCCACTTTAATATTAATTCCTAGATACCCAATGGAGATCAATACTTGATACTTTACTTGTCCAATTTCAAAAGAAAACTATGTTTTGTTTTCGCTGTTGTAAAAGATATTGCTTCAGAAATTCATAGAGTTGCCTAACAATATGAGCCTTAACAATACAACTTTCATTTTCAAGGCAAGTCTTTGATTCACTTTTCTATAACACTCACCAAAAGACGATTTTAGAGTAGTTTATTGAGAAAAAAATATCATTCACCTCTTAACATATTTAAATCCGCTTCAACCTCTCTTCCGGTCTTCCAGGTTCCTGACCCTATCTCGACCCATGAGGGCGTACAGCATTCGCTCGGCCAAGAAGTTCGTCGCAGTGGCGTTTCTGGTCCAACTACTGGCCGTATCTGCTGCCTTGCCGAAGAGTCATTTCAGTGACGTTACGAAAATGCCAGTGCTTCCGGTCGCCGCCAATAATGAGTCGGCTGGGACGGTATGTCGGCTAGTCCTCTCGCGATCGGCTTCACTGAAGTTTTCACTCACGCGAATAGCCGTTTTCTACGTTGTCCCGCTCATCATCATTACAATCGCTTTCACGAGGATAAATGCGTTTCTAAAGTCCTCCGAAGCGCAGGTGTTACTCTCCGCAAATTACAAGATCATGGCTGCCTGTAAGAGGGCGCTAAAACTCCTGCTTACTCTCATCACTCTATTCTCAGTGCTGTTTCTACCGGCGACCATCGACAGCATTGTCTCTGTGTTCGTCCGCGATGGTTTCTCCACCTACAACAAATGGTACTCCCTCTGCGAATTTCTGGCCGACACCTTCTTTTACTCGATCAGCGTCTACAAACCATTCGTGTACTCGCTGTTGAGCGTTAACTTCCGACGCGGCTACCGCAACCTCATCTGCTGTCTCCGTAACAACCCGAACAAGGAGAGCATCGTCAGTCAGAGCGACGATTCGTCGACGGTGGAGGCGAGTTCGCTGTGGTCGTACTACAGCGGCGCCGACAGTATAGACGCCGGCAACGTTGGAGATCGACTGTAAAGGACACGCAGCAATAATTATGAAACTTTAGAAACTGACAAAAAAGCAGTATACCATAATATATTTCAAGTTTTACGTTTCGAGTATCCCTCTGATGAGTCGAATCATGACTCAATCCTTTATGTTTGTTTTTTCCCGCAAAGTGTTTTATTTATATTATGCATATTTTATGTCATTATTGGAAGGGCGCCAGCGTGAGTTCTGGGAGGTAATGCTTCTTGTTTTTTTACTATGGCCTATCAACTACGATTGGACTGCAGTTACAAGAATCTACAACTATTATCTGTCATCGTTCGAAAGGGCGTCACCGTGCGGTTGGAAAGATAACATACTCTTGTTTTTTTGGTGTGGAACTTCAAATGTCGTCTGAGTGTGGATCCCAGAACTATAGAGAAAACGAAAGAACTAAAATGATGTCACCATTCTGTACCACAAACGGAACAGACCTGCGCATCCTTTGTGACGTAAGTAATAACAGATGCTTAAATGCGAAGTACTTGCATTCAAATAAATATATGAAAACAACATCCTAATGACTTATACTGTCAATGATAAAAACAAAACAAAACAAAACAGTACTTAATAACGTAAGACTTTAGTTCGGCACCTTTATTTGAAAGAATAGAATGATAGCTTACATTACGTAAACAGACATGATCAAGCTTTGTGACGTGACAATATACTTAACTACATCCAAATGAATCTATAAAGACAAGTTGAACCCCTGAAATAACTTCTACTCTCTATAAAAAAGATTAGAAGTGGTTCATAATGAAAAAAAATAAATAGCATTCACAAACGTATGACTTTAGTTCGGCCCAGAATGTTAGCTTAAATTAACCTAAAATGTATTATTGACAAAGGGATAGAAGTCGAGTGCTAAAAGTTAATAAGGCTTCGTACAGTATCACCGCTACAAACTCCTGTGGCAGGTAAAGATGGTGTTTGAACTGCTCAGTATAGAGTAATAATCTGTCATGATCGATCGCCATGATTTGTGCTGCTACCTCAGAGAAAAAATTAATCGTTCCTGTATACTTGTCCCTCTTTATTTACATAATGGCGCCGGTTGCATGCACAATTACTTCAAATGTGTTAGTTGTCTGTCTGATGTTAGTGTGAACACGGCACATCCGTCGACGGACTGCAAATAAACTACATAGTTTTCCCTCTATAAATTTATGTTTGTTTATTTTCAAATCTGTATCGTAACGTTTCGTGTGACTGTTATTCTTTCAGATCAGCCGCCACGATACGTCCATGAAATGTCCATATTTTGCCTATTCCGCTAGCATTGGCGGTTCCTTCGTTTCTCAGAGGTAAGACACCTCGCTACGGACTATGGATCCTGAGATAATTTGAAGAAAAAAATTGTACTTGAATACAGGGCAATGTTAATCCTCAAGACTCGAAAATGTTGTATATATATGTATATATGTGTGTATAATATTTTTGGCGTAATTTATGTTAAACACTGCACATGAAGGCTTTTCTGAAAGCAACCTTGTCGATTCATCTGCTGCTATTATCAGTTCTGTGCATGTGGCGCTATCGGATGTAGAAAGCCTCCGATTATGTGGCAGACGCCTTTCACTACGACATGTTGAACTTGAACGTATGTACGTAAAAGGAAGCGTACAGCCTTTTGAAAAAAAACTTTAGATTGTGTACACGTTGTGTCCTGCCGTGAAGAAAATCACACCTAATCGTGGTCAAACCACTCTTTTTGATACGAAGAAATAGTAAAAGTATAAACTTTGTTTATCTATATTCGTGTGCAGATTTAACAAGGACAGGTTGTTATTACATTTATCGCACATAATAAAGTGCACAATTTTCCTGAATCCAATTTCGCATTAAGGAATTACGTTTTGAGGGGGGGGGAGGATTGACACCAAACTAAGGAATTATGTTTCTAGTGCGTCACGATCCCTTACGACAAACTTACGTACAACAAGAGCGCCCTCACAGGCAAGATTAGCGTCAGTTTTCCCTTTTGAACGAGCCTGGTCCCGGACGAGCCTGCGCTTGGGAACCATCGAATTTTGAGAGTTCTAAAATTCCAAGCACATATCTCAGTGTCACGTATCTGCAATATTTTATCCTCAAAATCATTTGATATGCATCAAAATGATTCAGCGTTTACGTAGCTTTTGTTGCCGTCCAAGTAATTCATCGGATACCAACATTGATGATGAGGAAACATATTCCAAACTCACAGACTTCGCGAAGAAGTACGAGGTACACAAACAGCTAGGCCTATTCAATTTCTTTTTTCTTTGTATAACTGCAAACATTCCAATATTGTTAAGAGTTAATATCAGTCATTTGCTGTTCATAAAAACGTTTCTTTCAATCATGCGGCCCAGTACTGACCATAAACAGGCTATTCAAAACAGGCACGGGAGGAAAGTAAATGACGTTCTCAAAACAGTTCCCCAGCGGTGTTATTACTTATTCTGTTATATTCATACTCTGAGCTTACTGTACCTGTACATCTCTTTCAATAAGAGGAGAGATCCGAAAGAATTTGACGTTTTTTCTTATCTTTCATTCAGATCGGAAGCGCAGTTTACACAACCGACCAGGCATACTACAAAAAAGGCTGCTGTTTCTTGAAATTTTGGAGAAAGCGAGATTTCCTCCTGACTTCTCCATACCTGATCTCTGTGTCTCACGTGAGTAGTGAAAAAGTTATCCGACGACGTTGAATGTCAGAACGGCAGAGTTAGAACTACACAGTTTGTTCAAAGTGGGCGTACAAAATATTAACGTTTGCTGATAGAAATTGTAGAAAGTGAACAATTTCTTGTAGTTCCATGTAGAACATTTAAAGTCATCTGGCAAAAAATTGGACCTTCATACATATTTTTAATATATCTCTAACAATGTTATAAACGTAATTTCATTTACTTTCACTATATACCGTTCGAGGACAAGACGCATATACTACGTTTGAAAAATTAGATTTGATTACATTCCTTACTGTATGTTAAGGGGGAGCATTCGACTCTTTTCTTTACCTATTCATGACCGTTATGCATTTAAAAATGTTTATTGTCAGCTAACACCGAATTTCTCATCCGTTTATTGACTGATGTGGTTTCTTTTTTAGGACGAAAACGGAGACAGCTTCCGAAGTTGCACAATCGACATGTTCTACTACGAGCTGAAAATTTCATCGAAGTCAAATCCGAAATCTTTCAAATTTTCACTCATACCGTGCAGTGACAACAAAGTTTTTCGAGTAAGCAAAACATTTCTGATTTGTTACTTCTTACTCGCATTTCAATTTGTACAAGACACAAATTGAAAGACGAAAGGGGCGGCAGAGATACGGATTGACTGACATGGACAAGAAATCTACAAAGAGACGGACTGACAAACAGAGAGATAGCGGGACAGATATGTACATACATACATACATACGTACGTACGTATGTACATACGTACGTACATACATACATACATACGTACGTACGTACGTACGTACATAGACAGACAGACAGACAGACAGACAGACAGACAGACAGACAGACAGACAGACAGACAGACAGACAGACAGACAGACAGACAGACAGACAGACAGACAGACAGACAGACAGACAGACAGACAGACAGACAGACAGACAGAGTCTTGTCAGGTAGCATTTTCTGTGTGTCTAGATCCTTAACCTTAATATTTATGAATTGCAGAAGAAACTAAAATTCAAGGTCACAACCAACGGCGCCGAAGAATACAGCACATTGATGGATGCAATTTGGTTAATGGCGGAGTATGCAAAAACTGCCAGGCACGTGACAGCTCGAGCCAATGAGATGAACGACAACGAAACATGAATCGAATGCTTGACCTTATCGTCTGAGTAGAGTAAATAAGAGGTATGGAGATATATACGTCTGTTTAAGGGACGAAGTCGGCCATTTTTCATGAATTTTGTTTGATGCAAGATTCTACTTATATTGTTTGATATGTTGAAAGATACTGAATGAATGGGTGACCATGCACATATTTGACCCCGGTTTTAGATACGATACATGAAACCATCGCGAAAATGAATTAATGGTCATGACCAACCCCTTGACTACCAAGGCCAATGTATTCCTATATACCAGGCCCCTTATGTAAATATTGATAAAATCTGGGGTGTGGTCATTGCATGACACTGCTTAGAGTAAAAATTAAATAAGTACCAATAAACCATATATTTTCTGATCAGCATGAAATTTTCCACTTTTTCATACATAAAGTTTGTATATCTAGGTCACGTGACTGATCACATGACACTTCATGTGACCAGAGTTGACAAAGAATATGAATATTTGAAGCATCAGGACGTGTTTTGAATCCATAAAATGATGCAAAGTTGAATACAGTTGCAATTTTCATGGCATTGTCTTTACATATATGTAATAATAACTACCCTTTACTTTATTTATAGATGTACCTATTTAAGATTTTTCTTACAAAAGGCAGAGTAAATAAACCATAAACATCAGCATCTGACATGATTCTGTATTTGAAAATCAACACATTTTATATTTGTAAACACCTGCTTTAAGTCTTCCTTGCAGAAACATGCATCTAAAATGGTTATGATTTATCAAAAAATATTTCACAATATTTAAAAATACATTTTAGGGAACAACATATCACATGACCAAACACATGACCAGTCATGTGACCAGTCATATTGATAATATGGCTGCTATAAAATTTCACTGGCTTATAGTAAAATACTGTATTTCCTCTAGTTTCATTCACGAATATTGCTGTTAATAGAACATATTTACATATAAATCATTTGTTTTCAATAAATAAACATTTCATTTCATTAAAAAAACCCATAAACATCTTCGCGATCGTCCGTACTTCTGAAAACTGTAAACAATCAGCGCGATGCTTCAGTGATCAGCCTGACCTTTCAGGGTCGAGGTCATGGGTCACGACATTTGCTTCCGGATTTTGGCCATATTCGGACGTACGGGGGCGCAATCACATTCAGGCCAGATCGGAATACATCAATCTTAGTTGCGCTGCGTGCAGGCGCCGAAATTACGGGATTTTTAGCGACAAAAACGAAGCAAATACGCCCATTTAACTGTGCCGGATATTTCCGGCACTCAAGGTATATGGTAATTCAATATGGCGCCGAAATATCCGGCGCCATAGGTAGTCAAGGGGTTCATTTTCGCGATTTTTTCATTTAACTTGCCTAAAACTGGGGTCGAATATATGCATGGTCACCCATTTATTCAGTATCTTTCAACGTAGTATCTTGCATCAAACAAAATTCATGAAAAATGGCCGACTTTGTCCCTTTAAATAGTGACACTGTCACCTTGTAATTTTGTCTCATATCTGTTAATCCGAAATTATCAATCTCCCACTCTCGGAAAATGAAAAAAATACCACCAAATCTCGGTTGTGGCGCTACTGTGTATGGCATTACAGTGCTGGTTCTAATGCAAATTCGGAATGTTGCCAAGCTATAAGACATATAGAGAAAGTCTAGTTCAGGCGTAGTGACCGTCTTTTCAATGAAGGTATACCATGTACTCGATTTTTGTGTAAATATTCGATTTTAGTTTTAATGTATGTCTTATTTATAATTAATGTCCACTGAAATGTGAGGAGAAAGTGTAAAAGTAACAGCAGCCAGAATGATGTTGTGCAGGTTTATACCGTGTATCATTACACGTAATTTACATGTAAGACCAAGCAACATCAAGAGCGCTGCCCCTCAGTATTCGGAGTCTTATCACTGTACCTTTTTGATCTACCATCTGTGGCCTCGGAGCTCATCTCGAAGCTCATGGAAGTTTTAACGGCTGATATCAGAAAATATTTGGTAATTTGCGATACCCTCGATTTCAAAAGGGAATGGTTTAACCTTTCCTTACGAAAAGCTCTAGCAAAAGTTTAAGTCTTTTACATACTCTAACCTCGTGTACATTTATTTTCAAAAACGATACATTTTGAAAAAAAAAAATATTTTATTTACCGAAACAAATGCATTTATGGATGTGACAGCACGGTTTTAGCCTACATTCTTAGTGCTGCAATGACTTACTTTTAATTCTTAGGCATCCGCCTTAAAGCCATTCTTTTATTTTTCATCATCCATTCTCTTACGCTTTCTTCCAGACTGATAACGACACAGGCCCCTCATAAAACTTCAAGCTCTATGGTTAGCTGACGATAATTGTGTGGTTAGCTGGTATGAGATGCACAGATACTGAAGAGATCACAATAGTCCGTATGCTGTACAGTGGCCGCGATGGGAAAAGTCCTATGGTGATGAGAACACTCTTTCGGCCGCAAGATGACCCTATTGATCTGCATGATATCGTCAGGGTGACGGACCTATTGCAACTCGAATGAGAAAGCTGCTTCGGGCCCTTACGAACTCCCATGACCTTCGAGGTGACATCTTGGCGTAAGGGTTGTGATCTTGAAATCTGAGGCAATCAACGACAGCGTTATGCTCTGACAAGTCTACCCTTGAAACTGCAAATTTTGATAAAGTTTTCTTTAATATTTGATACAAATTGAACTATATATGTATATGGCTATTAAGCACAAGTGTTTTCAAATAAAGGTATATCAGTCGTTACAATCCGCTTGCTTTCTGAATGATGAGATGATACAGTTGGCAAGTGATAATAATTTGCCCGTGAATGAGGTATGTTAAAGATCCATTAGCTGTAACTTTGGTCATTTTTTTATTTTGTTTGTTCGGTGTATCATCTGTAGTTTCTGGTTTGAATCCTTGAACCATGGAGAAATTCCTAATATTTAGCTCATAACTATACCCTATATGAGTATAATCTGCATTATTATTGTTCAAATTTTGTATTTAGGTCTGGACTAGAATACATTTATCAACAATAACAATGGTCATTTCACATATACAGGCTGTGTTGGCAAGCAGGACACCGGGCACTGGTCATAATGATAAGATTATAGTAAAATTCTGTAGTTGATACATTGAAACAGAGTAGTGAAAAATAAGTCAAAAGTTACAGCTAATGTCCCTTTAAGGTAGAATTATGTGCCTGGAGACAGTATACAGACCCTCAAACGTTTACGATACTTTACGGTCTTCCACTTATTCGGGTGAGCCCCATGAAACTCATGGAATGAATAAAGTTTTCACCGGCTTATTTTTGAGAAAATCGAAAACTCTGCTTCCCCCAAACGAGTGAACATAGGAATAGCGACCATTTTGAATTTCTAGCTTAAATGTTGGTAAATATTTGGTAATGTGTGTCTCTTGTAACAATTTTGCACGGTGAACCTAGAGTTTTTCTCTTGATTTCCAATAGACAACGGTTTAGAGTTTCATTATGGAAAGTTTTAGAAAAAGATTTTCAATTTCGAGTCGCATACTACCTTAACCTTAATAAAACATTATGCAACGCATCCGTATAATGACCCCAAATTAACACTATTGTGTAAAAAAGTAAAAGACATTTATTTCGCAGAAACAAATACATAATTTATCTCATTGTGGATAAAAAGGGTAAAAGAAACCATTTTTGATACATTTTGATGTCAACTTTGTGAAATGCAATGTCACTACAAACGCAACATTGCGCAAGAAATTCAAGCTGTGACTTTGCCTCTTCATGTAATTATATACAGCAGGCGTTATTTCAATGTTTAGTTCGCGCCTCGAAAGTGAAAGACTTAAACTTTTGCTCAAAATTTTCTCTAGGAATCTTTCAACCATTCTCTTTCAAAATCAAGAATAAAAATCGAGTGTTACCGTGCAAATTTGTATTTACCGATATTTAAAATTCAAAATGGCCGCCATCCCTATGTTAACTCTATGGAGAAAAATAAAATTTTCGAATTTCGAAAAACTAAGCCGGTGGAAAGTTTTCTTACACCAAGATCTTTAAAATGAACCCCCACATATGGTATATTAGAAAATAATTGTAAAAGTTTGAGAGTCCAAATTTGTGTCCCTGAGGCGCGTTCTACTTTAATGTTATATTTTTGCTTGATAATATAAGGTTATTCACAAAATACCGGGATTTATGTACGAGTACACCTTACAGCGGAGGTATTGTCTGAGACGCGTAGCGATTCAATTTTTCCGACAAAGGTTATTGTTAAATAATCAATAATTTCATAATAGTTTGTTACTTTTGTTGAGCTCATTGGCTAAGTTTTGCTACATTTATCGTTTATTTTGAGTTTATGGATAATCAATTGTACATTACTTTTAAACTATAATTTTGTCACGTAAATGGGTTATTGTACTAAGCATAAGCTTATTTAACTTCATCATCGGTCATTTTGTAATTTTTGGTTGCCATTTTGGTTTATGACGTCATCGAGCCTTACCGGTGGCCCAAATTTTTGGAGAAATAGCTAATTTTGATCTACACATATATGCAAACCTCTGTGGCGAATTTGGCACTTTTGTCATCCTTGTAGCGTTATGTTTGCTAAGCCATCTATTTAAACAAGATGGCGCCTGAAATTCTCAATATGTCCTCAATCCTGCACATGCGTGAAAAGTCTGATGTACTTACTTCCGTGTCCATTCCCGTCATTATTTCCTTTTTTTTTTGGAAAACAAAATTGATTTTAAGGTAGACTTTTGAATATACCACAACTTACATAGTGATGTAATAGTCGGCTGTCAGGTGAAGAAATATGCAAAAAGTGACCGAAAGATGTTTATTCAGTATTTCAATGCCAGCAACCTAATATACTAACTTGCATGCGGAAAATTGATAGAGGCAGCAAGTGTACGTTTTGGCAAAATACGTCACTTTTCAATAACTTTCATCACTAATCAAAACATAGAAAGGAAGGTCTAGCAGGCTCTGTAGTATATCGATGCAATTCAAGTAGATACATTTCCTTTCGAATAGCGAAGTGAAATAAAAAGATGGCAAGCATAATATCTACTTCTTAGAGAATTAAATCACATAATAATTGAAGTGGAACATATGTAAAAATGTTGATATGAAGCCTATTTTCAAAATTCCATTAAAGTTGCTGATAAACTAATAATCTGCGTATCATGTCCATCAAACGCTTGACATAAATAAGTGACAAATATTATACAGAGGTCAGTACATTAAATTTTGATATATTCTCTGAATTAAAAGAGTCCATGACATATTTGCAAACGAGCTTTAATAGGTCTGTCGTTCCCCATCAAACTTTTCGGCAGGACCGCGTAAACGGCATCATCAGGCATCATTTGTCGGAACTGTTGTCTGCCAGGCATCAGTTCCGAAAAATGATGTCCACTGACTTGAAAAACGAGATTTGCGCATGCGCGAAATGGGATGTAAACGAAGATGTCGTCTGCGGGCGAGTGAAAAGATAGTCGAGAAATTTCTCGGTTTATCCTACTTTCTGAAGAAGAACTGACTGCTCTTGTTTCCAACAAGGACTCATAAAGGACGAAAACGATAATCAAAGGCGCATCGAACGTTTTGCAGAAGTATTGCGATGCTGTTGGGAAAATTTTTTTCTTGCTGAACCACACCAACATTATTACATGCGACAAGTTTTGTGTATGGTACGTTCTTATGCATGACGGCGGATGAGGTATGTTATAAAACATATTTTTGACCGGCCATTAGGGCAACAGCATACGTTTATACCCCGAGGGACTGTGAGTCACCTCCAAAAACAGGTGCTGCTCTATCAGTTCAGAGTTCATCCTCCTCCCTGCACTTATGCGGTAGGCAATGCAACACGTCCAATATGCAAATGTGGTACCCAGCAGGATGATGCCAAGTTTAATCCGACATAACCTTTAACAAGTAAGGGCACTCCTAAAGAAAAGTATCCGAAATTCTCAAAATAAGTCAAACAGTGACACAAAGTTTCATGGTGTAGCAGTGTATGGTGTTACTTTATCCTGCTTTGTTCAGGGAGTTTTGATTACAATCCTCCCAGTATTTGTACAATTTCTCCCTGGCCATTTTCAATTGCTGTGTCCAGGGGGCGTTTTCTCCTCACGTCAATGATATCAGCTCTGGCTTTGTTCTGTAACAGGAGTCTGACCACAGGTGCACTTCCACACAGTACAGCCATGTGCAGTGCCGTCATTCCTTCGTTATTTTTTCGGTTTATGTCCCATTTAAGAGTTGTCCCGAGGAGGAATTTCACCACATTATACTGCCCCCAACGTGCTGCCCTATGTAATAGTGTGTCACCCCAGTCATTCAGCTTAGCAATGTCAGCCCCATGCTCAAGAAGCAACTTGACTGCTTCCAGTTTACCACTCACGCATGCTGTGTACAGTGGAGTGTTCCCATATTCGCCTGTGAAATCAACATTCCCTGTTTGCTCATACAAAGCATTAATTGATTGCAGGTCGCCCTTCCTTGCGGCAACGTGCAACTGGCTCAGTCGCTGTGTGAAGGTATAGTGTGTTTCGATCATTCTTGATGTTGACCAGTGCTGTAGCATGTTAGCGATTTCATGTGCCGTCATACCCCGAAATTGCTGTGCCTGTGGGCCAACTTTCATTATGTACAGTATTTCATAGTCGCAGAGAGCGTACAAAGGAGCCACCAACTTGTATCGATCATGTAAGGCAACCAGGTGCAACAAGTTGAAACCGTCTATCTTATCCAAACCATCTCCGGTCTTCAGGAGTTCGGTCATTGCGAACTGATCATCGTTCCTTACCGCATCAACAAGGCGTGTTTCCCGTTGTAATTTATCGTTGCATTGCTGGTCTACTGTTTGATACACAAATGCAAAAGTTAAAATACATATGAACTCAAAATGCTCCCGTGTTCCCGTGCATGATGCAGTTGTATGTAAATTTACACTGTTCTCTGACACTATTGCCATGAGTTTGTCACTGCGTTACAAATTATACTAATGTACCTTCAATCACAAATTTGCTAAGTTTACGAATTAGTGATTAGCTACAATGAAAATGCTAAATTTCTTTCATTGCTGTCATATCATTGAATCATCATTTTATGTAGCATGTTTAATGGACACAGAGTAATATCAGACAGAGTGGCAACAGCTATTGTTTAAGGCGTGAAGCGGTTACGTAAGCAATCCATGTTTGCCTCGCCTCACGAAGCTCTTGGCTCTCTTTTCCGAAGAGTGCCGACCATGCACCCTTCGGTAATTTTCGGATTTTCACCAATTGTTAAGCGAAAGTATGTTCGACAAAGCTTGTGTTGTAGTTGTCGTGTGGTGCTGATCGGAATTGATGTGCTGGCGAAAACGCGAGTGTTTTGAGCTTCAGGAAAGTGGGTTTTACCGTTTTAAAAATTCCTCTCATATTTTCATGAATATATAATGAGTGTGTTTGAACCAAATTTGAAAGTCTTTTATCGATACTGTCTGGTTTTACTCAATGGTTTACGGTCAGTCACACCGTCTTTTACACGGCCGCCAAGAAAAGGACATGTTATGAAACTGCTGGCGTGTTATGTTTGATTGGCGTGAGGCAGTGTTTCTGGCCTGAGAGCTCACAAAGTAACTATGGTTGCTACGCGACTGGCAGTACGATGCCATCTCGTCGTATGTTTCGCATAATCTCGTGTAATTATCAAC
Source organism: Ptychodera flava (assembly GCF_041260155.1). Classification (NCBI taxonomy): domain Eukaryota; kingdom Metazoa; phylum Hemichordata; class Enteropneusta; family Ptychoderidae; genus Ptychodera; species Ptychodera flava. The sequence goes on from NC_091932.1 coordinate 22,804,236, forward strand.
CACAAACCAAGCCTCCAAAAGTTTAACACCTTTGAAGCTCATTTTAATATGAAAAGCCAATAGTCTACCGAGACGACCATGGAACAAAAGGCATGCAAGTGTTGCCACTCTGTCTGATATTACTCTGTGGTTTAATGGACTTTGATCAAGTCCTTCAAGTTGTATATTCCAACTTGTAAACGTTCATTTAAAAATACAAATTACAAATTAGCTGACGTGAAAATGCAAAATGTCTTTCTCTGTTAAAAAAAACTTTTCTCAGCAATATATCAAGTAAGTCTCCTTACCTATGGCTAGATCCTGCCAGTTAAATTTAACTAAAGGTCATTAAATATGCATATTACTTAATTACTTTTGTAAAAATGGTAGCCGACTTTCATTAATGTCGTATTATAGTACCTTCGATATAATGAGGGCATGTTTCATGAACTTTGATCAAGTCGATCCAGACATATATTCCTTATTAGGAAAGTTCATTAATTATACAAAACAGTTATTGTATTGACGTACATGTAAAATTACTGTGTTAGGTCTACCACGATTTATATATTCCTAACAAGTCATCGTTGATGACACAGTCCCCGCTTGTCCATTTTGTTATAATCTTTGGTGTCTAGGTAGCTGTGGTCTAGGTAGCTGTGGAATGACATTGATGCAACTTGTAATAGGAGTATTAGTCTTGATGGGGCAGGGAAATGTGGTCATTAAGAAGTATCACTGGAGTGTATATGTTGAGATCTATGGGCACATAGGTCTATGTCGTTGTTCCCAATTTGAAACACATGAGGCATGTCTAAGGTATGGTTCTAAATCGGGAAAAAAGATCAGACCTCTAGCTGTATTTGCCAGCCAAAAAATACATATGTGCATAATAAATGAGGTACAAGATGTGACATCTTAAGGTCTAATATCCTATCAAAATTTGAGGGTATAGAACATGTGGTTACTGAGTTATGCATATATATGTATAATGAAGGTCAAAGGTCATTGAGGTCACGTGATATTTTGAAAAAAAATTGTATTGCTAATTAATCCCTATATGCCAAAATCAGACCTCCAGCTCTATTCGCTTGACCAGAATTAGATATGTGCATCATTAATGAGGTAAGGCGTGTGTTGTCATAAGGTCTCCCATCCTACTAAATAAAAAGAACATAGCACTTGTGGTTACTTATTTATTGACATAAACGTATATTTTTGGTAAAAGGTCATCGAGGTCACATGACATTTTGTCAAATAGTTATCCCTATATACGAAAAATCAGACATCCAGCTCTACTGGCTTGCTCAGAATTCGATATGCGCATAATTAATGAGGTACAGTATATGGCGTCATAAGGTCTCCAATCATACCAAATATGAAGGGTGTAGCACTTGTGGTTACTGAGTTATGGATAAATATGTATATTTGAGGTCAAAGGTCATTGAGGTCACGTGACATTTCGTCAAAATGTCTGAGATATCTGCGTGAATGGATGGACTCACGGATGGACTCACGGACGGACATGACTCAACCTATAAGCCCCCTGGACTTCATCCGTTGGGACTAAAAACTGTGTCACTGCATCCTTTTTGCAATATGAATACGATGAGAAACTAAAGTTTTATTTTTCTTGGCCTTATACATTGGAGTCTATGGAGAACTGACTTATACATGGGAGTCTACGGACGTATAAACTAAAAAGTCCTCCAACACGGCCAAATTTGATCACATTGAGAAACAAATCGGCGATTATCTGTATGGTGTAGGGTACTATCCTTGTGCAAAGTTTGAAAGAAATTGACCAGGGCATGTCTAAGATATCTGCGTGAACGGACGCACGGACGGACGGACGGACATGACCCAATCTATAAGTCCCCCCGGCTAAAAAGAATTGGCACAGGCATATCTCAGATATCTGCAGTCATGAGCCCCTATGCATGGACACAGCATTAATATTAATATCATCCTGGAACCCCTGTGGATCATATCTGGGGAGCCTGTGGATGGATATCAAATACAGGAAAGAAAACAGCCGTAACACAGCCATTTTTGATCAAATCATTACAAAAATGGGCATGCATATATATGTGATAGGGAATCATATATGTACCATTTTTCAATGCAATCGCGCCCGGCATTGCTGAGAAATTATGTGAACGAACGCACACTGGTAGTCGTCAAATATAGGAAACAAAATGGCCGCCACGCAGCCATTTAAGACCGGTTCCAAACAAAAATCAATGTGCATATGTATAACATATAGAGTAATCTATGTACCAAGTTTGAATGGTATTGCTCCTATCATCAAATCGAAATTTGCGTGAACATACGCACCAACATCAAATACAGGAAACAAAATGGCCGCCAGACGGCCATATTGGATCGGATGGTAAAACAAATAGACGTGCATATGTGTGGCATAGGTAATAATCATTGTATAAAGTTTGAATGAAATTGCTCCAGGTGTCCCTGAGATATCTGCGTGAACGGACGGGCGCACGGACGGACGGACGCACGGACGCACGGACATGACGAAACCTATAAGTCCCCCCGGACGGTGTCCGTGGGGACTAAAAAGAGGGGAAAATTTGTGATAAAACGATTTGAACATTTTGGGTTGTGATCAAGAAAGGGACGTAATACCCTAGAATATGATACATATATAAAAAAAACTTTGGCAAGTGTGATAGATTACAGCCATCGTGTAAACCTACACATAATCGGCAGGACATGTATATCCCTGAGTGATTGAATCGGTGAGTTACATCTCCACAGTTATGAAACTCCGGAAAGATTACTTTCATTATGAGAGATATTATGCAAACTGTGTTCAGAGATTACGTCACTTCAATCTGATCCTACTGGGGTCTTACCTCTCTCCTCGTCTTTTTGTGTCTCACACTCAACATGGTCTTCCTCAATCAATTCTGAATTTTGTTCTTCTGTTTTTTCAATGATCATTTTTTTGAAGTTTCTCATCTGTAAGAACCTTTTCCAAGCCACTCGAATTATAACTGAAATACAGAAGAATTTTTCTTTACTTTTCCTAACAAGTCAGTGTTCAATATAACTTTATGATCAACGAAGACTGGGCATGTAGATCGCTCCCGGAAAAGATATACATTAAAAGTGGGACTGCCGAACTTGAACGACAAGAGAACACATGACATCATAAGAACATGATAAGAGCGCGCAGAAAGTGATGACGTATTCGTTACCGTTATGTTCACGAGCGCGCATCTTAATTCTCTAACCTGGTATTCAAAGCAAATTCCCTTGACTGTTTGCGTCGGATTTGTGAGTCGGAAAGTTATGCCACGGTCACTCTAGTGTAGAGCGCCCTCGAGCGACGGATCTAAATCTAGTGCCCAACAAGATGAATGGTTTGTTCATTCTAAAGAACATAAATTAACATCAAATTAACAGTCATGTGAATAAAATCATACAGTGCAGGTTAACTAGTATAATATAACATTGTCACAACAGTTAATCCATGATAGAACTGTATTTATCAGGTCAAGAGTGTCCGGAAGCCAGTAGAAATATTTACTCACCTAGTATGAACAAGATGGAGCCAAGAGCGATACAGATGTAACACAGAACCTGGATACGAAAACAAATGAATGTACATTAGTGTTTCTTTGTACATTAGCGTTTTATATTATATATATATATATATATATATATATATATAATATATATATATATATATATATATATATATATATATATATATATATATATTGCTAGACGTGGAACTGTCACGACAAGTTCCACGTCTAGCAATACCTATGCCCTGCGGAAATATATATATATATATATATATATATATATATATATAACACGATTGGAACTAATTTTGGATAATTGGATCTTCCTATTTTTTCAATTTCTCAAAAGCGTTAGGCGCCATTTAGCTGAATGTTGCAATATTACAAATTACTCATAAAGACAAGTGTACTACTTGAAAAGAAAAGCAGATGAGCTTACATTTGTAGATTAAACCGACATAACTTCATCATACAAATATCCCAAAGTAGTTCCAATCGTGTTATATATGTATATATATATATATATATATATATATATATATATATATATATATATATATATATATATATATATATATATATATATATATATATATATAAGAGAGGCTGCAGAAAAGAAACGTAAAATAGAAAAGAACGACATTTGTGAGAATATAGACGAGAAGTAAACCGAAATAATTGAATTTAAACAAAATACTGTGCGGAAAGTCCTACCCAGAGATCAAACACCCTGCCTTATAACACGTTCACGAATAAATAAAAAGATTTAATGCTTTTTTAATGCAACTATGTTAGGGTTAGCAACTTGAAAGGAAAGCTTTTGCCGTCAGTCTATTCGTCCGTCCCGCTATTGATCCCTGACTGACACGTACGCTTCTTGTGAGCAAAAAAATTCAACGAAATACGAAAGAAAGGTGTTTAAAGAGCCAGAGCTTAATTCAGAAACTGCCAACATCGACTAATGGCAGAATTTACCTTGGGGACAGATATTCGGACTCAAAGGCTATGATAATATTATTTTAGCCCTACCACTTTTGATGGCTAATATTGAATCTTATGGAGAAACAAACGTGATCACCAACTTAGTTTTGTGAAAATCGGGAATTTATCCCCCCCCCTAATATCTCACAGTAATGGTGGCCATTTTGAATTTAAAATATCGATAAATATTGGGTATTTTTTTTTCCTTTAGTATTAAAATTTGCATGATGACCCCTAATTTTTATTCTTGGAAAGAAAATGATGGAACATTTGCTTGGGGAAAGTCTGAGCAAAGTTTAAGTCTTTTCTTTTCGAGGCGCATACTACCTTACTGAGTATTAAGTTAGAAATTCTGAAACCGAAATATTCACTCCAAAATTATCGCTAAATAGGTGCATCACTTTCTTATTAGGTTTTTAGAGCTGAAATAACTACGCCTAAGATTATTTTATATGTCCATGAGTGTAACAATTTCTAAATTGAAAATCGAAACTTTACTTATACCTTGGTATCGGTCAATAGCTCTAGTTCCACGAAAGGTAGTGCATCGGGCTTCGGCAAATAAATATATACAGCACCTCCAATCAAAGCGCTTACTATCAACTGGAAAGAGGTCATAAAAGCAAGGTTAACAAATACACAGTATCACCATACAGTGAATATCTCTCTGTCTCTGTCTCTGTCTCTGTCTGTCTCTGTCTGTCTGTCTCTCTCCCACACACATACATGTATGCATGCATGCATGCATGCATGCATTCATCCACCATCCATCCATCCATCCATCCATCCATCCATCCATCCATCCATCCATCCATCCATCCATCCATCCATCCATCCATCCATCCATCCATCCATCCATCCATCCATCCATCCATACATACATACATACATACATACATACATACATACATACATACATACATACATACATACATACATACATACATACATACATACATACATACATACATACATACATACATACAGTCAGTCAGTCAGTCAGAAGTGGAAATTGTTAGCAAATGATGATTCGAATAATAACATTTTAAAAAAATATATTATTTAACAACTCAGAAGGGTATAAAAGCCCCACTAACAGAAATTCATTTCAGGATAGAACTTAAACAAAGTGAATATCACACACTGACAGCGTTTCAAAGAAAATCTTAATATTGTCATTTTATAACATGAATCCACATCCACACCTTGCGTCGTTGGCAGTGCGACTTGTCATAAATCGGCAAACTTTGCATATATATTAGATTCGACTCAGCACTGTCTGACATGCAAATGGATTGCTAGTACATCCTTTCATATCAACACTTGAAAAGATCCAGGACAAGAGGTCGCCTCACAAACAAACTTCTTTCCCATATTCTAACAAAAACGGTTTGTCACATGTGTCAGGATTTCTAAAGATCAGGTTGATGTTACACCCATGTCACCGGCAAAGATTTTATTCAATGTCAACGGCGTATTTGTAAGGATGTGTCAATCTAATAATGGTGACGTAATGACGTCACAGACAACTTGCTCATAAACCTGTGAATAATCAGTGCCTCGGCGAGAATTGTTGTCGTTTTTTAATTATCATCTGAAAAGTAACCGGTCCAGAAAAAATCCTCGATGAAACTGTCGAGGTATATAACCCACGATATTGATGCGGCAAAAAACTAGGTGTTGAATGTAGTGTTCTTGGTGTATTATAGATTCGCTCTAGAAAACACAGCACTTCAAAGGAATTATTTATACTGTTAAGTGAATGGAAGGAATTCTTTTACCAGTAACATGTTTCTAAATAAATGTCTTCCGTGTAGACGGCTGAAATTTCATAATCGATATTATTATCATTGCTTTTATCTCAATTGAGGAAAGACATTAATTTATAATCTTCCTGTCACGCTGGCAATCTACGCTCTCTTACCCTCTTTGAAGGTAGCTATTATAAGCACATATTACTAGTGAAATGTAATGGTATATGTCCCCTCTCTCCAATCCAAGTCCTTGCTTGTTCTACATATATGATAATGTTAGGTCACGTGCAAAGTGCAAATTTAAGAAAAAAAATAAGTCCTATTAAATTACGCTTCAACTACCAAGAAAAATGTCTGATTTACTGCATTTTGGTAAAAATGATAATTAGAGTTTTATAAATATCTTTCCCTACTTTCAAATATATCGAAGCTTTTTATGTCTATTATCTTAATGTTAATATGCCGCAAGTATTTGTGGTGACCTTGTCTGACCTCAGATCACTGACGTCATGTCGCTATGCGTTCACCCTCTATGCTACAGTGAATTTCATTTTGTCTGCTAAACTCCGTGTGATAAAGTTTGTTTCATGTCAATAGTTGTTTACAATAACCTAGTATGGGGTCACTCCATCCGACCGGAAACTGAAAAAGCTTAAGAATTTGTAGTTGGTATTAAACCTTTCAATTATTGTTGTTACATGTACATGTATGTTTACAATTAAACAACGTACCGTAAATACCAAACATTCTAACTTTCCCTATGAGGCCATAGCCCATGTGCCAATTATCCGGAAGTCAGACCAAATACAATAGCCTCGGTGACGAGATATGGATAAAAATTTAAGCATAAAAAGTCCTATATACTGTATGCTTTTTTATTAGTTATTAAAGCCGTTGTTCAATGCGTTTCCTGGCTGTGTATCGAGACTACAAAATATTTTTATGGATCTTGATGCTGCCGCCTTGCCGCTAGAATGGTAGGTCATGACCCCGGATACTTGTTTTATTACCCTACCGGCTAAAACGACGATATCTCCATGGTTTTCGGGTTTGTGAAGAGATTTTAAACGTCGCACAAGTGAAGCCCTTATACAGAGGCATTCTCAGATCTTAGTGTGGATGCGTGACTCCAAGAGGCGGTAACTTTGCCGGCGAACATCTCAAGGGGGTTAACTTGACGGCCACATCTCAATGGGACAACACCACCGGCAAACATCGATGATCTCGACGGTAATTTTGCTGAATATTTCGCGTCACTTCTACTTGTTTCCGTGTACCCAACAATACGCAGAGTTGTTTTGAAACACGATTTGAAATGGCAGTAGTCGCCAAAGTGTGATGAACACTTCATCGTTTCCACCTTACAATGGTTAATCCTCTAATTCACATGGGCGTCTCGAAGACACCTGGGTGTGAGTGAGAAGGTTTCAACGTCTTAGCCAATACACGTATGACTTCATGCAACAGTAATTTTTTTTTACCAAATCAAAAATACGTGTGCTTCTCGTAACCCGATCTATATAATAATATTCTAAACTCTCCGACCCTAAATATTTTATCGCATATTCCAATATTATGAATTATTTGCGAAACTTTGTTTTTTGGGGGGTCACATCCAGACAAAATTGTAAAGTTATACTGAGTTCTCGACCTCCCTTCTCTGTTTCCTGAATAAATTAACCTTCTGCACAGCCAACCAATTAATAAGCCACAAAGGTTTTGGGATTTTTTTTTTTTGTTTTTTTTTTGTTTTTTTTTTTTGTTTGTTTTTTTTTTTCATTTTACCTTAGCCCGTAGTACACTTTTGTCTCGAGAATTCGTCAACAACGACGTCGTTATTTCATGATGAATTCTACCATATGGATGAATATCGTCAGAGTAATAACATCAGCTCGTCATCCGTCGGTTAGACGACTAGACGGAAAGTGGCAACTCGATTTTTTCGTCTACGATTCCAGATGAGTTTAAAACCAATAACAGATGTCTTTGCCTATTTACCATTGCTTGCAAGCTATCTTAAGGTTCCAGGACAAGAAATTGACCTCTTTAATCTTACAATTCTCTAGTGATTAATAAGCTTAGAACCCCCTTACATTATACACTTTCGGAAAGCCTATATATAGGGGAAGATTTTGGTAATCACAGTGTCACCATTGTTTACATAACTATCACGTGACAGGCAATTTGCATAACCTTTCAAAAATCAGTTTTCCCTATGTTTTGTCTCAATACTTCAAAATATCTGACTCAAACTTGCTGGAATGCAAGCTATCTAAACACTTTTCAAAAGTGTGTCTCAGATTTTTTATATCTTGCTTAGTTTTTATTTGAGCACAATATTTTAAAGAAATCAACTAGGGTTAAATATACCGCTTTGGAAGTTTTTCTATCATAAAAATTGTTTTACAATTACGTAAAACCTAACAAGGTTTAAAAAAATTCTGAGACACACTTTGGAAGATCCTTTAGGACAGCTTGCACTCACACAAATTTCAGCCACATATGTCAAAGCATTGAAACAAAACATAGGGAAAAACCGATTTTAGAAAGCTTATGCAAATTACCAGTCACGTGACAGTAATGCAAACAATGATGACACTATGGTAACCAAAATGTTTTCCTATATCATTGGTCGCCATATTGAAAATTTTAACTCGCTGGTGTACAAGTACTCGCACAACCTTCAATTTTCATCCATCTAATGTATAAATCTCTAAATTGCTATTGTTTCTTTCGTTTCAAGTTGTTTTAAAAAATAGCATATTTTGCTGGATCGTTTGAAGTCAAGATAAAACTCATTAATGAACAATATGGCTATTACAGAAACGACGAACACGCTTAATTAGCAAAACGTTGTTGTTCCTAATTTTCTTCTTCACACCGCATTTTATTAACATAATTTACCAAAGCCTCATTTTTTGAACTGGTGAACATGATCCGAAGTATATCGACATAGATGTGAAAATGCAGTTCAACTTCAGCTTTTACGATTTGAGATACGCAGCGCGAGTCATTCAGATGTTGGGCTCTTATGACATGCGGGACGCGGCCATTGGGCGGATTCAACTTGACTGTCTTTTCTGTTATGACTGGAACTGAATTGTGTATTTTGCGTACCCTTCGCTGCAACAAAGATGAGGTTTATGAGAGAAACAATACGAAACAAATATTTGGACTGTCGGGTAAGTCTCTGACGGTTGCCAACCCGGGTGGCAAACATGCCAATGAATGTTTTTAACTACTCACCCCAAAAGCAAAGATAATAATCGCCACCAACGACTCGACAAAGCAGACAGCCATTTTACTCCTAGACAGTAACCGCTGTCGTTTCAGCTGTGAGCAAATGACGGCGTCTTCGACTATGTTGTCGGAGAAAGATATACCACCGACAGTTTAACGTCGTGTCATACAGCTTTGGTTATACACCCGAAAGTCCTTGCCGAATCTCTTGTCAGCACTCACGATAAGTCTCGTTGCACATCGGTTATATAGTTGGTGTCGGCCTAGGGACTGTGTACACACTTAGTTAATAATTCTCTGTATAATATGGCACTCTGAGTATGCTCGGAACTGGATCATCCATAACCTTTGAATGTCACTGAAAACGAACCGATCTATCGTAAATCATAGGAAGTCTTCTCCACAAAGGGTGCTACATTTTCTGGATTTAAGTAAAATATCTTGTAAATGGGTCAAACGTTTTCGGCACGTCGAGGATTTGACAAGCGAACTCTATGCTGCCTTGTCCCATAAAGGTGCGGGATTGCTGGATTGCCAAAATAGCTTAATTTGAGCTATTTAGCAGCTAATCAGCTAAAATAATTTATAGCTGTAGCACGCGATATTTAGAAGCTATTTAGTGATAATACCTTTTAGCCATTGGCCGAGATATTTAGCAGCGCTCAGGGAAGTTACTCTATTTAATTTCATTTCCAACACGAAACCCGATAGTAATTTCTAGGTTCTACAAAGGTCATCCACTGGTTAGTGAGTAGCGAGTCTGAATGAACCGTGCCGTGGGGAATGTCGTCACACCTTCGAAATATAAACTATGTTATCGTCTGTTGACAAATAAACGACACTCATCATAAAAATTTTCAAAACGCTTCAGAGATCTGTATGTCTTGTATGATTTTCATAAAAATTCAATTCTATATGATGTGCACAAAATCTTTGGGACGCTAGACTTGCAGTTTTATGAAGAACAGTGACAGCTGTTGTATTTCTTACGATATCTTTTCATTGGAAGTTCAATTGCATTTTTTACCTGTCCTATTTACAGCCAATTTCTAAACCTTATTTATTACAAAACATTATCCAAATGAATATTGCTATTTCACATTTTTCGAGGTCACATATTATTTTCTAGGTAGAAAGAGACCTCCATGGTTCTACAAAGTTTCGGATACATTCTTTATATTTAAAACTACCATGAACGATTGAAATAAAACATGACTAAATACAAAAATAGTTGAAAATAATTATTTGCGCTCGGATCGGTTACTCATTTTACTTTTATTACAACCATAAAACTTTATAGTTCTTTCTGGGTTCTACATAAGTCATCCACTGGTTAGCTGGTAGCTTGCTGATAGCTCAGAACGGCTATTAGCGGCTAAAAACGGATAATAGCTTGAATAGCTTAATAGCTGAGCCTTCTAAGGACTCCTCGCTGGTTAGCTGGTAGCTAGCTATGAGCGGCTATTAGCGGCTAAAAACACTTCATGGAAATTCTGAATAGCCTTAATAGCCAAATACAGCTACTGACAAGCTATATATGTGGCTAATGTGGCTAATAGCCATCTAGCTATTTAGGGGATATTCAGCAATCCAGCAATCCCGCACCGTTCTCGCCTTGTCCGAGGTTTTGACCTAACAAGCGCAATCGAGAGTGACCATGACGACTGCAATCTTTCTTCTTTACGATTTTATGGACTTCCCTTCCTTGTAGTTGTTTCTTTACTATTTCGTGAATAACGGTAAGTCAGTTAGAATTGCAAATATCGCACCAAGATTTTATTGTTTCCATTTTTCCTGTTCATATCCGTTTATGAGAACTGCGATACACCCGATAGTAACCGTAAATTCCTACCCAAGTAGCCGTATCACTCCACAAATAACTAAATAAATAAATATTATAATCAGGTTAAACAAATAACTAAATAAATGAATAAAAGATAAATAGATAAATAAAAAAGTATTATCATATACCTACATTCACGTGTCTTTGTAAAGCTATGGGAGAAAGCGCCCTCAGATCCGTGCATTTTCTTCATGTATCACGCTCCGGCAAGGTGCCCAAATATGGGCAATCGCGTGCATTTCTTAACTATCTCGATTATGGGCTGCGTTCGATTATGATCCTCGGGGAGCCCTAAGTGACGTCATGACGTTACGATGGGGCTCCCGGGGGAAGTGGGAAAATCGAACGTTACCGGGGGGGGGGAACAAAATGTCAGACGACAACAACAATTCAGCCGGAAATCAACTTAGATTTCGCCACAGATTAGCTATTTTTGCCTGTTTATTTTCAACAACTCCACCATGTCACGTCAATTGCTTTATTAACTGTACCAAACAACAATAAACAATAGGGCGATTTTTCTCCATGAGCACTAGTGTTGTCTGTTTGTCGCCCGTTATATTGTTATACGGTGCCCCACACACTTCCCCGACTCAACGAGCAGGGGCGGTGGAATCTACCCCGAGGTACCCCGACAATGACGTCACAGGATAATCGAACAGAAACTGGGCCGCGCGCCCCGGGCCGCCCAAGGGCGCCTCGAGGATGATAATCGAACGCACCCATGGTTACAACACGCGTTGCTATCCGCAAACGTTCCATTCGTACACAAAGCCAGCGCGAGATTAGGAAAACGTCCGCGCGCTCAGATCGTAGTTGCGCGTGGCGACAGTGGAGCCGCGACTGTCACATCGGCTTATTTTTCTAAATTCTGGTAAAATTCTGTGAATACTAAGTTCGTGCCTGTTCTGTATAAATTACAAGAAACTGACATAACGCTTTTGTCCTTCTTACACCTCGATTTCAGCCTGGATCTCTGTTGGTCACGTAATAGTACCCCGGGAATAGTACGCATATTGCTTTGCGCGTTCTAGAATTCTGCAGGTAAAGAAATGACGTCATTATGTATGTCAATCCGCGACGGGAAGCGGCCATCGCTTTATGAAAAACTGACACAAATGGCGATGAATTTTTGATATCGCACGCATTTTTATCTCATAATGTTGAATATTATGTAAACTACACTTTTATCATTCCATAACTTCATAAAGTATATGATAAAACCTTTACGGGCCCTCGCACGCTGGGGCCCTTCCACTGTACGGGCCGTAAAGATTAAAAACATAAATAGGCCCTATATATATATATATATATATATATATATATATATATATATATATTATATATATATATATATATATATATATATATATATATATATATATATATATATATATATATATATATATATATATATATATATATATAATCACATGAACTGGCCCGTATCTCCACCTGTGTGACGTACACCAGCACAGATAAGAAATCCAAATTTACCGCTGTTGTACGTCATCAACCGGAACTTTTTTCCTGCAATGGTACCGTTCGTACGTGCACGTCGCGACACAGACCGATTTGTCGTGATCGATGTCGTGCTCTCATGGCATTTTGACAAAAAGGTGACCCGATAAATCCAGATACGGAAACATAGAAGGCATGCCCAACGAAATTTCGAGTCGCTAAAGCTTTACTATTCCCAAGAATCGAATGAGGATACCGTCGATCGTTTGGCTCAGTAACGTCACGGTTCCAGTTGCAAGGCTAATGTGGATATCGTCGTACCTGGCGATCGCCAAGCGACGTCGTACCTGGCGATCCGATATGGCGATAAACCCGAAAGATACACAAATATCGACGAACAACGATAAATTTCCTTCATCACACAAATACTATTCCGTTGTTTCTCGATCGGAATCAAGCCTAAGCTGTCGAACTGTAGCGTAAACTCTGCAGTGCAGCGCTGTAGAATCCGATGCATTTCGAAAGTTGACTCGGACAACACTCACAACAGAACAGAGTTCCCGTCAAGTAACAAAATTGGAAGTACCTACGGGCGATATATGTGTCACAGCAAATATCAAAGTCCGTATGACGAAAACATTGACGACTGAGATGGCCACCGGCGGAGACCGGTGACGGCAGTGCCCACTACAAGCGTACACTGTGTGTGTCATCGATCTGAAACTTTCGGGCTCGCCAAGGCCGTAAACTTGTGAGCATCTCTAAGAATGATGACTACTGTTTCGATCGTGCCGTTGCATTCGCTTTATAAATATAATTCTAAATATTCTAAATAACTCAAAATACTATCGTTATCAGTCGCCAGCGCGGTGAAAGCTATGCCCGGCGATGGCAGACTTGCCCTGGCATCGCTCCAGCGCGAGACAATGATTGACACGCGCACGTGACCGAATCCGTATGTCTGATTGGTGGAGATACCATTCCATGTATCAAAGTTTTAGCTTAATGGGATTTATGAATGAAAGTATACCTGTAAACATTTGCACATCTCCTGGGTGATGGACCGCTTTACTCATTCAATATAAGTAATCCGCGTAAATAAAACACAAATCGCGATAAAAATCATGCAATTTGTTAAAATAATTTTGGTCCATCCACATCAAAGAAAATAAGAAGACTGTTCATGTGATAAATATATAATCCCATGGAATTTTTCTCTGTTTGACGTCATCGTATACTCGTGTTTTTCGCGGAGCCCCACAACTTCTCGCCTTCGGCTAGTTGTACGGCTCCGCGAAAAACACTCGTATACGATGACGTCAAACAGAGAAAAATACCATGGGATTATATATAATATATATATATATATATATATATATATATATATATATATATATATATATATATATATTATATATAATCCCATGGTATTTTTCTCTGTTTGACGTCATCGTATACGAGTGTTTTTCGCGGAGCCATACAACTTCGAGCCGAAGGCACGAAGTTGTGCGGCTCCGCGAAAAACACGAGTATACGATGACGTCAAACAGAGAAAAATTCCATGGGATTATATATTTATCACATGAACAGTCTTCTTATTTTTCTTTGATGTGGATGGATCAAAATTATTGCAACAAATTGCATGATATTTATCGCAAATTTTTTGTTTTATTTAAGCGGATTACTTTCATTTAATGAGTAAAGCGGCCCGTCACCCAGGAGATGTGCAAATGTTTACAGGTATACTTTCATTCATAAATCCGATTAAGCTGAAATTTCGCTACAGCGAAAGGTATCTCCACCAATCAGACATCCGGATTCGGTCACGTGCGCGTGTCAATCATTGTCTCGCGCTGGAGCGATGCCAAGGCAAGTCTGCCATCATAGCTTTCACCGTACCGTGCTACCGACGGATAGCCATAGTATTTTGAGTTATTTAGAATATTTACAATTATATTTAAGAAGTTAATACAGTGACACTATCGAAACAGTAGTTATCATTCTTAGAGATGCTGTGGCTTTTAAAATATCATCAGTTTACGACCTTGGCGAGCCCAAAGATTCAGATCGATGACACACAGAGTGTACGCTTGTTGTTGTGGGCATTGCCGTACGTCACCGGTCTCCGCCGCGCCGCCGGTGGCCATCTCAGTCGTCAATGTTTTCGTGTTAAGGACTTTGATGTTTGCTATGACACGTATCGCCCGTAGGTACATCTCAATTTTGTTACTTGATGGGAACTCTGTTCTGTTGTGAGTGTTGTCCGAGTCAACTTTCGAAATAAATCGGATTCTTCAGCGCTGCACTGCAGAGTTAGGGCTACAGGTCGACAACTTTAGGCCTATATGTCTTCACTACAGCCTTCCGCTGCAGGTTTGATCTCGATCGAGAAACGACGGAATAAATTGTGTGATGAAGGAAATTTATCGTTGTTCGTCGAATGACTTTATGCTTGTGCCTTCTATGTCGCTTTCCCGAAGATTATACGGTACTCATTTATTAAGTTGAACTTTCGTTGAGGTGTATCTTTAGGGTTTATCGCCAACCGGGATCGCCAGGTACGACGTCGCTTGGCGATCGCCAGGTACGACGACGCGACGTCCACATTGAGCCTTACGACTGGAGCAGTGACGTTACTGAACCAAATGATCGATGGTATCCTCATTCGATTCTTGGGAATAGCTAAAGCTTTAGCGACTTGGAATTTCGTTGGACATGCCTTCTATGTTTCCATATCTGGATTTATCGGGTCACCTTTTTGTCAAAATTCCATGAGCACGGGCGGGAGCACGGCATCGATCACGACAAATCGGTCTGTGTTGCGACGTGCATGTACGAACGGTACCATTGCAGGAAAAAAGTTCCGGTTGATGACGTACAACAGGGGTAATATGGATTTCTTATCTGTGCTGGTGTACGTCACACAGGTGGAGATACGGGCCAGTTCATGTGATAAATATATATATATATATATATATATATATATATATATATATATATATATATATATATATATATATATAACAAAATGTATACAATGTGCCCTCCCGGTTATCACAATAATGGCTGTTTGGCAACCCCTGAATAGGGCACAGAGAGTACGGAGAGTAGTATATTATATATATATTGCTAGACGAGGAACTTGTCGTGCTTACTCTACAGACTGTTTCGTGCGCTTGGCAATCGTCAGGAGTGATGTTGGCGGGCTCGTTGCTACATATATATAGGGTCAGGTGTATATGCAAACGAGGCGGTTGTTCTGGCGCGTTCAAGTGTTAATGAGAAGGACTTGCTTCTGTGTCTACATTTCGAAAGAAATTCTGTGTGTTAATATATATATATATATATATATATATATATATATATATATATATATATATATATATATATATATATATATATATATATATAATAATAATAATAATAAAAAACGATAAAAATAACCAAATGTCAGGCTTTAAATGTATACATTCTATTAAAATCCTCATTGTCCAATCCTCCATTTAGTATCCGCGACGCAAATACATCCTAATTCATAATGGGGTTCGGCAGAAACAAAAATATACGCACTTGTGTAGCAAACAGAGAACAATACATCAAGAACATTTCAAGGCGTTTGTACAAGTTCTGAAAATCTTGTTCAAAATGTTACTACTCTTCGCGTTTGACATCTCTTTCTCGTACTTTCAAGTTGGTGAGGTCAGCTGAAAGTGAGCATAAATTGTGAATTATAAGTGATATTTAACAACTTCCCGTTTTATTTGATAATGTATATTGTATATTTAATATAAGACAGTAGAGAAATGTACTTTTTGGCTTGATAGTACCAATGCGCAGTTATTGTAAAATCATGCTGCGTTATGACCGAACAGCGTCACGTCACAGTTTCAATTTGACAACCTAGTCGAGTCATTCATTGCAAATATACCGCTGAGGGCGCACATCATCTGTCGTGGTACATGCACGACGGCAACTTTTGGGAACCCTTAAAAGACTTCTCGTTAGTTTATGTGAAATAATGGAATATCTTTTCACTTAATATCCAAGTAGTTCAAATTTTTCAAAAGGGTTGGGGGCAGTGCCCTATACCTGACAATTGCAATATTACAAATTATTCATAAAAACAAGTGAACTGCAAAATGAGGAAAGGCAGGTGAGCTTAAATTTGCAGATTAAACCAACATTACCACAATATCCTATTTTCACAAATAAATTCCAATAACATTTTCTGGTATATAAGCTCACATAGCACAATTTTGATACTTAGTATGCATGGACCTCCAGCTCGGCGCACCAGCGTCAACATACACAGTTGCTAATTTGGCCATTAGGGTACATTAATTATACTCGATAAACATGCAAGTTGATGATAAGAAAAGCACCTACATTTGGTATCTCAACATCATGAGCGAGCCTGGCGGTCGATACAAGAAACAACCATACTTAAAAAAAGGAAGGGGAATATATACGATGCAAAACAAAACAAGAAGTACTCTGTTCGCCGTTTATTGTGATTTTGATACACCTGCCAAAACAGACGAATTCAGTCATGTGACCTCAGGGCGCTCTCCTCTACCCCTTAAGACGGCCGTTATGTTAATCTTGGGATATACGTGAGTAATTGAGGGGCTTGGTGATTTTACGCAATCCAATTTACTGTATTGTCAAACTATTGTATGGCCATTTTGTGATGTTTATGATTTTGGACTGCTTTAATGACGATTTCATTTGTGTGTTTTGACAGGCGAAGTATTGTGTGGGGGATTACTTTCCACAAATGAATAGGGTTACACGCAGCGATTAGTCGTGTTTGTCAGATAATGACGTTTTGTCAGTTAGTCACCGTACAAATGTGGCCATTCGGAGCTACAAGAGCGCCCTCGCAGGCAAGATGAGCGCCGGTTTTCCCTTTTGAACGAGCCTGGTCACGGACGAGCCTGCGCTTGGAAACCAATCGAATTTTACGCGTTCTAAAATTCCACGCATCTTAGTAGCAACTTTCCACTGTCTGCGTATCTGCAAGAATTTTCGTCTCCGATATTTTATCTTCAAAATCACTTGATATACGTAACAATGATTCGCCGTTTACGTAGCTTTTGTTGCCGTCCAAGTAATTCATCGGATACCAACATCGACGATGAGGAAACATATTCCAAACTCACAGACTTCGCGAAGAAGTACGAGGTACACAAACAGCTATTCAATTTCTTTTTTCTTTATATAACTGCAAACATTCCAATATTGTTAAGAGTTAATATCAGTCATTTGCTGTTCATAAAAACGTTTCTTTCAATCATGCGGCCCAGTACTGACCATAAACAGGCTATTCAAAACAGGCACGGGAGGAAAGTAAATGACGTTCTCAAAACAGTTCCCCAGCGGTGCCATTACTTATTCTGTTATATTCATGCTCTGCGCTTACTTTACATGTACATCCGTTGTAATAAGAGGAGAGATCCGAAATAATTCCTTGTTTTTTAATCTTTCATTCAGATCGGAAGCGCAGTTTACACTAGCGACCAAGCATACTACAAGAAAGGCTGCTGTTTCTTGAAATTTTGGAGAAAACGAGATTTCCTCCTGACTTCTCCATACCTGATCTCTGTGTCTCACGTGAGTAGTGAAAAAGTTATCCGACGACGTTGAATGTCAGAACGGCAGAGTTAGAACTACACAATTCGTTCAAAGTCGGCGTACAAAATGTTAATGTTTGCTGATAGAAATTGTAGAAAGTGAACATTTTCTTGTATTTCTATGTACAACATTTAAAGTCATCTGGCAAAATACTCGTACCTTCATATGTATTTCTTATGTATCCCTTATATATCGTGTGGGGACAAGACGTACGTTTACAAAATTAGATTTGATTACATTCCTTATTGTATGTTTTTATTCATGACCCTTATGCATTTTAAAGTATTACTTCTCAGCTATCACTGAGTTTCTCATTTGTTTATTGACTGATCCGGTTCCTTTTCAGGACGATAACAGAGACAGCTTTCGAAGTTGCACAATCAACATGTTTTACTACGAGCTGAAAATTCGACGAAGTCAAATCCGAAATCGTTCAAATTTTCACTCATACCGTGCAGTGACAACAAAGTTTTTCGAGTAAGCAAAACTTCTCTAATGTGTTACTTCTTACTCGCATTCCAATTTTGTACGAGACACAGAGATTGAAAGACGAAGGGGGGCGACAGAGATATGGATGGACTGACATAGACAAGAAATCTACAAAGTAGATTGACTGTAATACAAAGAGATAGAAGGACAGACATATGTAGGAGTACATATACATAGATAGATACATTGATAGATACATTGATAGATACATAGAATTTACATACATACATACATACATACATACATACATACATACATACATACATACATACATACATACATACATACACACACACACACACATACATACATACATACATACATACATACATACATACATACATACATACATACATACATACATACATACATACATACATACTTACATACATACATACATACATACATACATACATACATACATACATACATACATACATACATACATACATACATACATACAAGACGTACATACTAGACATACATACAAGACATACATACATACATATATCATAAATATGGACAGACAGACAGACAGACAGACAGACATAGTCGTGACAGGAAGCTTTTTCTGTGTGTCTAGATCTTTAACCTTAATATTTATGAATTGCAGAAGAAACTAAAGTTCAAGGTCACCACCAACGGCGCCGAAGAATACAACAAATTGATGGATGTAATTTGGTTAATGGCGGAGTATGCATAAACTGCCAGGCACGTGACAGCTCGAGCCAATAAGATGAACGACAACGAGGTTATGGAGAGATGTGAATTGTTGTTAAATAGTTACACTGTCATCTTGTAATTTTGTGATATATTGAGTTAATCAGAAATTATCAATATTCCACTGTACATGTCGGATGATGAAAAATTACCACTAAATATCGCTGATGGCGTTACTGTGTATGGCATTACAGTGTTGGTTGTTATATATATTCGAAATGTTGCCAAGCTATAAGACATACAGAGAAAGTGTAGTTCAGGCGTAGTGACCGTCTTTTTCAATGAAAGTATACCATGTACTCGATTTTTGTGAAATTATACGATTTTAGTTTCAATGCATTGTCTTAATTTATAATTAATATCCACTGAAATGTTAGAGAAGTGGACATTAATTATAAATAAGACAAAAGTAACAGCAGTCAGGATGATGTTGTGCTAGTTTGTACTGATACTATCAACACCAACGTCTCTAAAGAGCCCTGCGCCTCGGGGACGGGAAGGCCTATTTGGACTCTTTACCGTTTACTATACCTTTTTGGTCGATCATCTATGGCCCAGAGCTCATTTCGAATCTCATGGAAATTTGAACGGATGATATTGGATAATTTGTTACTCTAGTTCATTTGTACGGTGACCTTTGCTTTTTTTCCTTTCTGTATGAAAGGGAATGGCTTAACGTTTCCTTTCGGAAATCTCTAGGAAATGTTTAAGTCTTTCAATTTCTAGAAGCATACTAACCTTATGTGTATACTTATTTTTCAAAAACGATACAAAAAAAAATATCTATTCAGGGAAACAAACGCATGACAGGTCGGTTGGCGCCTACGTTCTTAGTGTTGCAATAACTTACTTTTAATTCTTAGGCATTCGCCTTATAGCCATTCTTTTTCTCATTATCGATTCCCTTACACTTTCTTACAGACTGATAACTATACGGACCTTTCATAAAACGTCAATCCCTACGGTTAGCTGGTGATCATAATTACATGGTTTACTGGTATTCAAGTGATGCACAGACAGTAAACAGACCCCCACCAATAGTCCGTGCGGAAAGTCCTACCGCGATAAGAACAGTCTCTTGGCCGCAAGATGGACTTTTTGACTTGCATTATGTCGTCGGGATGTTGGACCTATTGCAACCTGAGAAGACAGTCGCTTCCCATGACCTTCGAGGCGACGGTTTGGCGTAAGAGATGTGATCTGAAATCTGAGACAAGCAACGATGACGTCATACACTGACTCGACAAGTCTACCCAGGAAACTGCAAATTTTGATAAAGATTTTTTTTGATATTTGATACAAATTGAACTATATATGTATATGGCTGAGCACAAGTGTTTTCAAATAAAAATGTTTTTGTCGTTATACGGATCCGTCGGTTTCTATACGTTGAGATGATACAATTGGCAATAATTTGTCCATTAAAGAGGTATGTGCAGGTAAAATGCCCCTGGGGAACAGATATTCTGACTCTCAAACTTTTACGATACTCTACGGTCTGCCACTTGTTGGGGCACATTCTGAAACCCATGGGGTAAATAAAGGTTTCGCCGGCTTATTTTTGCAAATTGAAAATCGAAAATTGATTCCGCCCCCCCCCCCCCCCCCCCAAGAGGTAACACAGGAATAGCGACCATTTTGAATTTCAAATGTCGATAAATATGTTTCTCCTGTACCAAATTTTTCACAGTGACCCCTGATTTTTATTCTTGATTTCAAAAGGTAACGGGTTCAACTTTCATCAGGGAAAATTCGAAAGTTTGACCAAAAATTAAAATTCAACACTTCGAGGTGAGTAATACCTTCAGCTTAGTAAAACATATTATACAACGCATCAGTAAAATGATCACCAAATTAACATTTATTGTGTAAAAAGAGGAAAAGACATTTATTTCTCAGTAACAAATACATAATATAGACCTAATATTCCGAATATATACATATTTCCTGGTCAAGTTTGACAGTAGAATCCTGCTTGCAAATTGAGTTTTCCCGACTGTAAAGATCAATTGGGGTCAAAGGTCATGTAGATACAGTGAAACCGTTAAAGCTATACATTATATATATATATATATATATATATATATATATATATATATATATATATATATATATATATATATATATATATATATATATATATATATACGGACAATTTCTTTTATATTTTTACTGTTGAGTAGCCATCCACCGTATGGGAGTTTGTGTCCGAAAATGAACGCAAACTGCATGTCCTTGTGTTCTGTTCTCTCGCTCTGACCCGCTTAGTTCAAATTCACAAAAACTTCAAGCCGTTTCTCACAGTTGGCTAGTTTAAAACTTGAAGTGACTCATTTTGAACTGCAAAGGTACGAGGATACACCCTTCGATACATTTTACCTAATATCAACTTTTGTACATGTGAAATGCAAGATCGCTACAAACGTAGCATTAAACAAGAAATTCAAGCTAAGACCTACCCCGTTGGAATAGATATGTTATAACACAGGTGTCGTTTTTCAAGGATTATTCTTAATGTTATTATATCATTATGTGTTTTTCCTGGATATTAAACAATACGCATGATTGTACATAAAATGTCAATTTGGTAGGTATAACACAGTAGATATTTTTTCAGGGGATTTTCATGTATTTTTTTCAATGAACTTTGAAAGTGTGAGAAGGCTGAGGCAAGTCTTAAAATCTAGGAAAGTGCGTCGCAGATTGTCTCCGGCGGCACTGCACTGAATTGAAAAGTCGGCTACAAGTATGCTTTGTTCCACGAGATCGGTGCGTCGATGTATGGCTGAACAATGAACAATATGGATTTACTCTAGCAAGACAGTGCCTTCTGTAAGGGATGTGAGAACAAATCTTCGGTTGCGGGAACAAGAACATGCTAAACTACAATCAACAGCTATGACGTACACGAATATATGAAAGTGATGTACCCCATCGAAAACGAAAATGACCGGTCCCCCTCCCCCACGCCAAGTGTTCCGAAAGCACACATGAAAAAACTATAGACAATACAAACTCATCAAAAATGCAAACAAAATTAAACTTCTGGTTTGAATGTTACCAATTTGAAGTAAAAAAGGAATATTCTGGATCAGAAAGTCTTTATCTGACGACCTGTTTACTTTAATTTCATTATTCCATATTTTCACGGAAAAAAATTATCTGAATAAACTCCCTTCTTACATAAAGGCAATGAACTCGTTCAATAAAAAGCTTATTTAAAATTTAAACTCGATTTTATCGCATCTTAAGTTATGGTGTCTTAATTTTACCTAAGGAGCCTATTTCCTGTCTAATGACTCTGCCATTCCTAAGAGTATTTTATTCCGTTTATTATGAAATTTTTCCTAAACTATTTGAAAAAAATGTTCCGTGCTACATTTTTGCGTCTGTTTTCTCCAGATTTGTGTCACGATTCTGAAATACACCGAGAAGATTTTTTTTGAAACATGACGGAATGACATCCTTGCGTCTTAAGCTGCTGATACTGAAACGTCACGACAAAAAAAATTGTATACCATATTAAATAAATGAAAGTAAACGCGTAAAACTGAGTTCGGGCGATCACACAGTACCACGCTAGATCTCCCAGGCCCGCCTTTCCGCATAGTCCATTCGGTTGATAGGACGCATTTCTGAAATGCAATACAATATAAATATCACAAAATGATTAATCACAGAAAAAATATTGCCGTGTGGCACGATTTTAAAACTTTACAGTGCAGTGAGAATAGAGACACGTAACGGAGGGAAACCCATTGACCGACAACTAAGTGACTCTTCGTCGTAGGACAGGTTTACGCCCTCAGCGTTCACAGTTAGCAGCGAGATGGTATGATTGAAGAACTGTAGGGCACATGCACCTGTCGATCGACTACTAGACGGAATAATTGGACATTGACTAAAGAATCGATAGGTACAGCTGGGAGACGATGAGCCAATATTTAACAGGGAGAATTAGTTATACTGCAGATTTCATGTCGCAAGCTTTTGTGCGAACTTGTTCAAAAGGCTTCTCTAAATTGCTCAGTTTATCAAACAAAGTTTCTGCCTATATTGCACTGCAAGTGAACGCTATGATCAGCTTGTAGACGGTAGAAAAACTCTCAAAAAACAAACCAAAATAATATGGCGATGAGTCATGTTGTCGTGCGAGGGCTTTCATCCGTTCAAAAGGCAGTGTATACGTATTATTGATTATAGTGCGAAGTGCAATAAAGCTTGACATGTTTGTTTTACAGATAAAGTGTGCGACCAGGCTATCAGGAAAGCTAGCTGTAAATAATAAGAGGGTGAGCGATTATCTTAATTGTATGACATCATGTCTATTTCTTTCCAATCGTGACTGCATGTATCCACCGTCCATTTCCCTGTATTGTGGTGCGCCTTGCTACAGATATGGTGAGAATGGGGTGACCCTTTCCACACCAGAGTTTGGTATGTCCCTACCGCTTTCAATTGAAAGGATGGGCACAAACACAGGGAAATGGGAGTGAATGTATTAAATAAAGAGTGGTGCCGGGTTACAGCGACTAGTGTTCAAGATATTTTTAAAAGAGGTAGGTAAGGCCAGTAAGAATAATTCAATTGTTCCTCGGGATTGCAGCTTGTACTTTAGCCAGTTTGGATATTTTTGAAAATTGCGGTATATACATGTATTGCAACCTTCAGAGTATCATGATTGTTCATATTTTACAATTCTTTGCTTTCTCCTGAGAGCAGGCGGAAATGCTCAGTTTTTTTCTGTCATTTCTGCCTATATTATGTAGTACCTCTACAATTGTGCACATTTTGTAAAATCTAGATTCCAATCATCAGTATCAATGTATCCAGAGTAAGATTTTGGTGGTTAGTAAAAAAATTCTCGCTCCGTAGCTCTCCTCCCCCCCCCCCCCCCCCCCCAATAAAAAACAACAACAACAACCAAAGAACACTTTTTTCCTCTCTGGCCTAACTACACAATTCATGTTAATGAAATGGAATGAATGTTGTAATGGTTACAGGAAAGCGCTAGGCGTCAGGAATGTAGGCATGCATTTATCACCACAGAAACCCCTTTATAAAGGTATAGATGAAAAAAAAAAATCCCATATTTTTTTCTTTACCCAGCATCACCACCCCTGATTGTCTCTGCGGCCTCTGCCAACGGGCGCCGGCACTGAATGAACCATTCTCGGCGGCATTACTACATTAGCTGCGCAATTTTTGAAAAAAGTAGCGAGAAGAAAGGTGCGTTGAATTTTTGCATTGCAAACACATTAAAGCGGGAGCGAGAGGGCGGTATAACGGTCAGGCATTTAATAGCAACTGGCAGGCCTTACTACCCATAACGTCACAGCCGAACCTCAGAATGTCTGATTATGTGAATAATTGGAACTGTCCTAGCAATAAACGTTGCTATGGCCAAAAAGGTAACACTTTTCTTTGATTTGATCGGGTTTCGTAACAGGCCAGGTAGCGAAATGATGGGCATTGCTACAGCTGACAAAAGTCTGGAATCTTCAGTATACTTTGAAACGCCCCACTGACTTCCTCACAAATACATGCACGGACAATATTTAAACAATGTTTTGAACTCTTTAACATAAAATTCCAATGATGCGTTGTAAAGCGGCGAATAGATATTTTTGTCGCTGTAATTACGGTCTCATTCGGCTGTAACGTTACGGTCTACGTCACATTAACAAACGCAATAGTTCCAGTTGACAACTTACGCGCACATACCTCATCCTGATAATGGCAGTAATGGTAAATAAAAATTTGAATAAGGAAAGAGAAAACGAAAATTGATCATCATAATTGTCATACGCTCGGGGGCGTGAAACATCACCCACTGGTTGGATGAGAAAGTTAAACTTTGCTAATGTTTGACTGCTGTTCGGTGACTGTTCGCTAAGTTGTTCATTCAAACAACAAACTCAAGTAGTACGATTGCTTATCACGAATGTCATCGTTGTCAGCTTCGTAGCCACTGAGGGAACGTTTCTGAACTGAGTAACATGCTAGGGTCAAAGGTCAAACATGCTTGAACGGTTGATTCGGCAGCTTCTGTCCATCGAGAGGTGTATTTGTGCTATATATGAATCTCACTAGCGTAACTGTCGGTGTCTGTGTGTCGATATCTGTGTGTCTTGGAGACCACTAAGTGAAAGGTGAATGGTTTAACCCTTTGAGCGCTGTAATTTTCTCCCGCCAAAATTTTAGTGCAAAATCTTACCAATTTGTATTAATTTTTCTGTAATTTTTTGATAATTTATGACCGAATGGACATAACATTTCATTTGCTACTGCAACAGTTTTTTTCTCAAAGTTTTGGCAAAAACCTGGGAAAAATTAACTGGGGTTTATTTTATACAGGGGACAAAAATAGACTTTGGCGCTCAAAGGTTTAAATAGCTCTGCCAGAGGCTGTCTACTTACGTCGCCCGGGTCCAACCTTACTGTCTTTTTCAAAGGCTTTCATTGCGTAACACGACAACAGAATTCCAACAATCTGAAACAGAAGAGGAGTCGGAATCACTGTACAAGAATGAGGTTTGATACACAAAGGGTTTTTTGAGTAAAAAAAATGACAAAAAAACCCCAACCGAAACAAACAAAACAAAGCAAGAATGTATTGTAATATGAAACCTCACTTTGAACACTTATCTCAGTGTCACGTGTTTAACAGTAAGATATGATCTTACCTCTAAAAAGACCAAGGTACCACCAATGCTTGCGGAATAAGTCAAATTGTCTATCAGGAATTTCACAAACATGTCGTAACAGCCAGTCTGCAAAACGTGTGCAAAGCATCACGGTAACAATGTCAAAATCGGAACAAAAAACTGGTATTGACAAAGCTATTATACAATAAGCTATAATGAATATATATAGCAGAATAGTCAGTCAATCAATAAATGACTGTGATCATACCATAAACTACGCACTTAACTACCCAACAACAAATGTCTATGCAAATACTGCAGCTTAATTTTGAAGCAATAGCGCACGCTGTTTCCATCAAGACTTAAAGTTTAGGTTTAAGTACTAATATTTTTAATTGAATGAAGTAAGGGCGAAATTGAAAGACTTAAACTTTTGATCGAAATTTCCCCAAGAAAATTTCAAAAAATCTCTTTTAAAATCGAGAATAAACATCAGGGGTCACTGTGCAAAATTTTGTACTATGGAATCAGGTTACCTTATATATTCTGATATTAGAAATTCAAAATATCCGCCATTCCTGTATGTACTGTATGAATGAGGAGATTTCGGATTACCACAAAAATAAGACTGAAAATTTTACTCACTCCAAGAGCCTCAAAATGAGCACACAGAAATGGTAGATGAGAAAATTACCGTAGGAATGCGAAGGTTGCTCATTTAAGACAAACAAAGCAACCCTTTTATTTGGCTCGTTTCATCTATTTTACAAGAAATGCTGAAACATACACTTACGTCATAGAGCGAGGTTGGGTCCGTGGCATTTTGATAACAGGATTGTGTAATGTTTGGGGTTTCGTATTCCGTGTAGTTCTGGAAACCGCAGCACATGAGCTGTAAAACATGTGGCAGATATGATTGTCAGTAAGGGGAAGACGATTATTGTGGTTTTCCAGGAACGAACGAAAAGTGATTTAGACTTTTCTCAGTAACTGTAAAATGTTGAGGGGCTAGATTTTAAGCAGAAATCAAAACGAAAATGCGCGAAGCTCTTCAAAACTGACGACTATACCCATGGACCGTGCTATACCCTGGACACATATGGCTGACGAGATCTCGAGAATCGCTTGAATAGACCTTTTCCCGGCGAGATCTGGGGGAGGGGGCGGGGGGCAGGCAGAAACTCGTTGACCAAGGTAAATGAAAAACACTTTACAGTCTCTAACATAAGATTTTAAGGTCAGTTCTGGTACGTCATGATGCTGGGTTAACCCCCATGGTCGTAACATTTCTGTAATTCACAGTTGCAACTCAAGTTCCTAAAAGATTTCAATCCGTATTGTACGGATAACGAAGTGTAACGCGTACTATGCAGGGTTTCCCGTCACTAGAACCGTGAAAGCATCTTACAAGTGCCATAAACGCAGTAAAGCGTCTAGTCAATGTGAAAATTCCAATATCAGTCATGACAACAGTCGACCGAAGTGAGGACGAAATGAGAGCATGGGAACAATTCACCTGGTCCTGAACAAGGTCCTTCGTTTCCTGGTCGAGGTACTTCCAGCCTATCTTGACATATGAAAGGAACTGAAACATTGGAGGAAATACATAGTTAGCGGAAAAAACATCCAAACAAAGAGAAGAACATTCTTAAGCGACTTTTACTTAAAAAATTGTTTCACTCGTTTATACATTGTCGAATTGACGCTTACGACGAAATCGATGAGGTTAGGCCTACGTGTAAAAGACTAACAAAATACATGAGAATACGAATATTGTAACATAGATTTTCTAGTAATAAAACAGTATTTCTTGTACTGATAATAATTAAACTTATAATTATGCTGAACGTTAGAACGTTGAACAACGATATCTTCCTATGTAACCATTTTTCGTTGCGCATGTGCATGACAGATTGAGCTTTTGGCACTACTCTCAAGGCAGAGCGGCCAAGCGACGTCACAGCTATGGAAGTCTGATGTAAAATAAACCGGGGAAATGAAATAACTACTCACCTGTGCTTCCATAAAATACAGGAACAAGGCGATTCCGATTTCTCCCATGAAGAGCATTGTCAATATACCCATATACTGAGAAAGAGAGAGAGAGAGAGAGAGAGAGAGAGAGAGAGAGAGAGAGAGAGAGAGAGAGGGAGAGAGAGAGAGAGAGAGGTTATTACGTTTAAAACCCTGACAAAAGAGGAACAACAAGTGGTGTACATACAGCAAAGACAGCGTGTATCTTTGCTGCCCTGTTCCAATTTTGCCACAGTTACCATGGAAAGAGAAAATCTAACCAATCAAAGATTTTAAGCAGGTGGCCGCTTTTTAAAAACAGCGCCCTCACATGGGCATTTTGAATACCAAGGAACGCCCCCTTGACCATATATGGGCACATTTAGATTACAGGATTACGGATGACTGTATACCTTTAAAGCAAAACGAAGAATGCAAATGCATAAAGATGTTCGGTTCCAGTCATCAATAAAACACAAAAAGTGGAATAATACAAGTTTGGCGTATTCCGAATTCTCACATCACAACTTGAATAAAAAACTTGGGGTTTTCTCGATGTACTTCGATATCACAATAAAAAGACGAAACGGTGACACTCACGAATTTCAGCATCGCTTTGTTCTCCACCAATGCGCCGCAACATCCCAGAAATCCTGCGAGAAAAAGTTCAAACGTAAGCACGTGAAGCAGTGTTCTTCGAGAAGCATGGTAACATGCCTCAGGCCCACTGTTCGGTAAAGAACCTCGTCATAAATAATTTTGGAGGAGACATCTTGAGGACCACTGTTACACTTGAAATGTTTCCCTTGCCGTGTGAAAACAATATGCGACAACTAGGACAATCAGCTCGTCCATTGACCGATCGAAGACTATCCAAAGAGATTGTGCGATATTTAGAATGGTGTGACCAAAAGTTAGCAATCGAGGCTTGCGTACTGTACCTTTCGCTTTACAAAATTTATGCGTTATTTAGAGTGACGCACCGTTGATTTTGGTGTTTATCGGAGTAAGTATTTTTTTCGATGCAGAGGAAGACAAAAGCGTGATAATTCATGTTGCTATAGAGAATAGCTGAATTTGCGTTTATTTTTTTTTTTTTTTTTTGGTCACTAATGGCAAAACATTCGTGCATGGCTATTGGTCTAACACTTTTCAATATAATAGGACCCGATCCAGGCAAAGTCAATGGTTTGGCCAAAGTTTTCGTCGGGCCAATCTCGGCACAAATAGGCCTAACCTTGGCTTTCCCGGTGGACATTGGAATTCTGAAGATAATTTTCACAGCAAAATTAAAATGCATTTCTGACATCAACATTTAACTAGGTCAACAACAATGGTAGGCCTCTCTTTGTTGTCGCTCGCTTTTCATCGCCGATAAACCATCACAAAAGGAGTAGAGCCATCGCATTCAGCTATCTAGTCACGATCTTTAAATACCAGGGTTAAAAGTCAAGAGGTCAGAGAAAAGGACAAGCAGAAGGCAGTAAACTACAGTTGACTCTATCCCACGTATTGCTGGAACCGTCAACAGTTAACGAGGTTATTAAGAAAAGAAAATTGGCTCCACTCGCACCGGCCATAAAAAGCTTCCGAGCAACGTGTCCAGTCGCTCGGTTCAGGATCTTTATACCTGCTAGGGTTATATGTTAAAATGTCACTGAAAGGCTGAAAAGGTAGGCTGTATGTATACATAGTAAACGATAAAAAAGCTCGTGGCATAATCAACATCGCGGTTTCGTCTTTTCATTTCATCACGATGTAGAGAAATCAAGTGGCTCTTCTAGGAAGAATCATAATAAGTGCGAGAAAATCACTGGCATTAGACATTATTTGCCGGTTTTCTCGATTTAAGATGTTATTTACATTGGTTGGTATTTTTGAAAACGTTGTTGACAACACTTGCCCCAAAACCCTGCTTGCAGACAAAACGGGTGCAGTGAACAGTGACGTAAGTTTTGACATCTGCAAGACAAACATAAAGAATGGGCGAACGTCCTACCGTAGTACGGCTTACCGTAAATGGGTGAACCCCCCCCCCCCCGGCCCCCCAAAAATAGTGACTTGTTCTCTTCAAACAGTACTGAACAAGCTGAAGTATTCAACACATATTGTGTATTCACGATTGCTTTGTAGAAAGAGCCTTGAATAAATTCTTATTTGATATACAGCCGCAAAATACAGACACACACACAAAAAAATCGCTAAAACGCTAACTTTGTCCCTTTCAACAGTGCTAAACATGCTAATTAACATCCTTCGGAAACAAGGGAACCGTCATCTGAACACGATTATACAGTCCACTTTGAGAAATTTCGAGTATCATGTTATTGTTTTGTCAATACCGGTGAAAATGATTGTGACGTCATCACCCAGATTATTATTGATAATGTATCTGATTATCCAGCATTGTGGCTCCAGATGTTTTCCACATCTACAAATTCACTGGCATTGCCAAAACTATACAATAACAGCAATAATGTACCCCCTCAAAGCCCCATTCTCATAATGTACTCGACTTCGTCTCGTACATTATACTGAGCAAAGTTTTCCTTTGTCCATCATGGATGTGATATATATATATATATATATATATATATATATATATATATATATATATATATATATATAGGGTGTGTGTGTGTGTGTGTGTGTGTGTGTGTGTGTGTGTGTGTGTGGTGTGTGTGTGTGTGTGTGTGTTAAATATCATCTTCTCTGTTTAATTATACAGACTTGTATTTCTCAGGTCAAGACTGCTTGTTAGAGGATAACTCACGGCTGTTAAAATATTCACTCACCTATGATAAACAAGAGGGAGCCAAAAGCGATGCAGATGTAACATAGTGCCTGAAAACAGAGACAAAACTGTGATTGTAAATTAAAGAAAGAGCAACAAATTATACTGTGTGTGACAGACGGAGAGCGACAGAGACGGAGCAAAGACGACAATAACAGAAAATAAGAGCTACTTGCATTCCTAAATATATCACTGAACTGTTAAACAAAAAAATGTTAGCATAAGAAATAAACCGAGGTATGAACATCAAGCACTTAAATAGCGTTTACGGTAACCTTAAATAGACCTTATTGGGTTTGTTGTGCTTTCACGACGAGTTCGCCACAACATTTAGGAGGGACGTGAAATTCGTGCAACTTTCACGTAAACTTAATTTCTTTGCGTGGCGATCACTTTCCTAACTCAACGACATTCCATAAAAGTTGTGATTTTCAGTACACTGTTACTCTGAAGTTTCAAGAAAACCTTTTCAAAGCGCCCGCTTCAAAGTGGCGGAGTGAGACTGCAGCATCGCGTTAATGTCGGGAAAGCATAGCAAGCATTTCTGGTGGTAGTTGTTCGTCTAAATTAACCGAAAAATAAAAAACCATTACATGTGCTTACGCACAATGGCACATTCTACCTTAACCACTGTAGGTTTAAAACCAAAGAGTTCGCTATAACCGTCTATCTATCTCTTACATGTATTTACACATACACACAAACGCGCACCCGGTACGTGGAAACAAATCAATTTCATTCCATCGTTAACTCCGAGTCCAACTGTCAGGGTTGATATTTCGGAAGTTAACAACTTCAATCAGCATTAACAAGAGATTCTGAAACCGAACAGCCTCGGTTTATTGCACAAATTTATTTATAAATATATCTAATCATAAACTCCATATTAACACCACTGGCATACCTTAGCACCGGCAAAGAGCTCTAGCTCCGCTAAAGGCAAAGTACCTGGCTCCGCTACCAAAACATACACAGCTCCTCCAATCAGAGCGCTTCCAATTAACTAGAAAGAAAACGCAAAGTAAGATTAACTCAAAACATTCAAACACCATAACGAATACTCTGTTGTGAATACAAATGGCAAAATGTTTCCGAATATTATACTTCCTTTCCGTCCTTCCTCACATTTGACGACATTCTCTCTCTCTCTCTCTCTCTCTCTCTCTCTCTCTCTCTCTCTCTCTCTCTCTCTCTCTCTCTCTCTCTCTCTCTCTCTCTCTCTCTCTCTCTCTCTCTCTCTCTCTCTCTCTCTCTCTCATGGATAGTGTGTGTGTGTGGGTGGGGGGACATATAGCAGTATACGAAAACACACTTTATTATAAATCTTTATTCAAAAACTCTTTATGTCTTTGGCTCTCTTCGTTATTTTCAATTCTCGTCCAACGACAAAATCTTTCATGTACACAATATATCATACTCTAAAGGAGGCTATTAGTTCTTGAGTTACATATTCATGATGCGTGTTGACAATTCTACAATATATACGTCGGGGCTTTCATCACATTCTGTCCGGGAAGGGTTGTGTTTGAAAGTTGGCGCAGTGACCTCGCATAACCTTCGCGGACGCAGAAATGTGAGTTTTATTGTAGGTGTTTTGACTGTTCACCTTTCCCTACGATTGAGATTCAGTATGTACACCCACTCCTTATTCATGATATTCATTAACAGTGTAATGGATAGAGACTTGTTGACAATAGAAATACTGCTGATGAACAGCAGATTGAAAAACCTTCTTTGAAAAAAACACCAACTTATTCTCCTTAGTTTTTCACATGTTGCACGTGTGTGTAGTTGATTTCACACGTATCTGATCGCTGCACCACTCCCATTTGGCAATGGTTGCCCTAAATTCCGATGACGTCTATATTGTAACGATGTCTCCAATTTCGACGTAATAATGCCGATACAATGACGTCACCCCGGATAGTATGCTCATAAAACCGGACGAAAGAAAGGATCACTACAGCGCTGTCTCTTTTTATGGTAGTACGCACCTCGAAAGTGAAAGATTAAAACTTTTGCTCAAACTTTCCTCAATGAAAATTTCGGCCATTCTCTTAAAAAATCAAGAATAAAATGGGAGTGGGGAGTTGTCACCATGCAAAGTTAGGTAGTATAGTAACAAATGATCTAATCAAGAATAAAATGGGGGTCAAAGTGTAAAGTTAGGTACTGGAATTCAAAATTACTGCTATGTGCTAACTCCATGGTAAAAATAACATTTTCGATTTTTGAAAAACTAACTCCAAGAGCTTTATAACGGCCCCCCACTAGTCGTAGATCAGAAAATAATTATCAGAATGTGAGAGTCCGAATCCCCTCAACGCAATTTACCTTAAATCCACGTATGAACAATAGTGGTTGGTCAGAGATGGTCTTTGAAACCACAAAATACTACTAGGGTCATCCTGGAGGATCGTGGCAATCATGTCATTGCCATGAATAATCATGAAAAGTGTAAATAACTGCATAAACTAGCAAAGAAAATATGAACCTTGATGAAATAAATTATGAATAAAAGTAATACTGTAGTTATTCTGTCATTCATTATTTTATAATGAGTTATCAAAGAGAAACAAGAATAAAACATATTAATAAATCGCAAATAATAAGTAAATAAAAAGATAAATAAAATAACAAACAAACAAACGAATCAATCAATCAATCAATCAATCGATGTTCTAGCGCTTGGTTTAGTTTCAAGAAATCAACTTTCACTTATTATACATTAGGTACGCTGTCTTGTTGTTCAACGCGTTTCCTCTGAGCGCCTCCACTACTTCAAGGTGTTTGTACCGTGTTGCTTAGCCACATGGCAGGCCAAGACTCCGGGATACTTGATTTATTACCCCGGGCTAGAAACGAACACATCGCCGCGGATGTCGATTCCCGGATACGGAGAAATTTGAAACGTAAAGGTAAACTGATCGTTGTGAGGGTCACACCGGAGGAGCACGGAGATTGTTTGCACAAGGAGGAAAAATTCTCAGTGTTTTCTATAGGCGCGTGACTGCGAGGAGCTTTACTGACCAACAAATAGCTCAAGGAGCAGAATGCTGAAAATTGCGTGTCGTTTACACTTCGTTTCCTTGTGTACAACAAACAACTGAAGGTTGTTCTGGAACATTGCAAGAAATGGTCTAATAGCTAAATAAGTCGTTGTGTAGAATTCAAGATTTTGAGGTTTATAGTTATTAAAGATTTGACACGAACATGTCGAGAGGAATTACTCGTAGCCGTAAGAGTGTAATCACAGCTTAACAAGTATTTCGCCAGTCAGTGGTTTAATCCTATTCTTCATCTAGGTTGTACGAGCAAAGCCCTGTGGGTGCCAGTGTGTGTGTGTGTGTGTGGTGTGTGTGTGTAAAGGTCCCCGAATCCTTACTAGAGTCAGGTTTCTAAACTAGTAACATAAGACGTCGTGCTTTTGAAATGTAACGCCGACTGATTACACAGGTAAAACACTGGACTTTTGTCTCGAGAAATCAACAACAACAGCATATATTGGCGACCAACTATTTGACACATGCTTTCATCTCCATGTATCATACACCATGTCGTGACTTCAAGATTAATTCAACGTGTGAAAATGGGCCACGTCAACTCGTCATCCGTCGGATAGACGATTGGGTCGAAAGTGACCGGAATCGTCTGTAATTCCAGAGGCCAAAAAAACCACAACAGAGGTCGACGCCTTAGGTCGTGGTTTATAAACTTATAGGAGCATTGTCAATTAATCCATGTGTGACCGCCACTAATCCTTAACTTTTTGGTAAATCAAAAAGCAGTACCCAAAGGCGCTTGCTACAATCGAGTGTCGCCAAGATCGCTGTCCGCCATATTGCAGCTTTGAGCATGTTGACTGCATTCATTTGACCGTCAAATTCTCGTTGAATGCACGCAATAACAAAGAGGTATAGAATAGGAAACAGAGGCATATGGTACGCCAAAATAAACTGATCTCTTTGTACGTATAATATATTTTTGCTTACTATGTTGCTCGTTCGCCCGCGCTTGGCGAATGCAACATATAACTCGATATATCGATTTGTAAAAACTGTGATTTGGGCCTCGTTGTGGGGAATGACTCGCTGTAGTTTTTTTAGCGTTTGGTTTCATAGTGCGTGATGTAATTTCGATATCTATACTTCAACTGTTTCAAAGTAGTTTCAGGTCTTGATTATGAGAATGTCAAAGATGTAATGATTTGGCAAATTTATTTAATACCAGTTGTTCTAAAGGAATAGCATTTTACTGCATCGTTTCAAACCCAGGTAAAACACATTAATCAACGCGGTGACTATAACGGCAACTGGGTGTTCTAATGATACTATTTATGACGCAGTACCTCGACAATGCGTTGTTCTTACTCTCGTTCATTGCCTTTTGTTAACACATTATTCAGCAAAGTCTCATTCAACTTTAAGCAGTTAACATTGGCCGTCCAGATTTTCGTCTAAAACTTCATAAATACGATAAATACAGTTTTCTTCAGGTTCAACATCACCCCACAGTGTGAGACGAAAATGAGGACGGTGGCGATTTCGTTCCGATGTGTCACTACGACTCATAGGACATGTCATGGTCACCACAGCATGGATAACACTTGAACTTGTTTTCCATATCAGTGTGATTTGTTTACTTTGTGTACCTCTCGCTACACTCAATGTCATGGCTGTGTGCGAAAATGACACATGGCCAAGTTTCTAACTACAAGGTATCTCTGGTTGAAAACCAAGTCAAAAAATGTTAAAAACTACTTACCCAGAGAATGAAGTTGATGATCACCAGCAACGTCTTGACAAAGCAGGCAGCCATCGTGATTCCACCTTGACAGTGAACGCCGTCCTTTCAGCAAGGAGCAATGACGGCGTCGTATTCGGGGACGTCGCTCGTGAACTGCCGGAAGTTTAATGTCCCCTCAGCTTTATCGACACACCAGAACGTCTCCACAAAATCGTTGGTCAGTTTCCTCGACCAGTCACGTTACACGCCCCTTTGAAGTGACGCAAGCAATGCGCCTTGGCAGGTATACCGGTTACGCAGATACTTGATTCCCTATGGAGAGTGTGCAGCTTGCGAAGATTTGTGAGGTTGGTCGCCGCCGGATCACACAGGATTTGGTTCTCAAAGACGACCCCTTATTTTCTCCGTTTCAGCCGCTTTGTAAACGCCACTGAATGCGAGTCGATATACTGTGTAAATCAAGCGCCGTCTTCTCTCAAAAGGGCGTTACATTTCCTTGATGCCAACTGGTGAATGTCTTGTCAATGGGCCCAGCGTTGCTGGTACGTCGAGGCCGTGACAAACGAACTCAGTGAGTATTCAAATCTCGGCGATGCTGAGCGTTTGTTACCAGGTAATCTATGCGAGTCAAAAGAACATCAATGCATGACTGGCGCTGCGGTCGTGATGATTTTCAATGCTTTGATAAAATCAACAACGGAAGCGACAAGTTTGAAATTGTGGACAACGGGGCCTGGTGAGGTTGAAGCCGGGGGGCCAATAGTTACCCAAGCGAATAACAGTATTGTATTTAGTTTGAGATAAAACTGCACAATTGCGATAAATGGGAGAAGTATTTCGTCAAAATTACATACCTTGTTGAACAAACGATACTTCTTTGTTAGAAATTGATCGTTGACTCAGTGAATAAATATTCACGAATAATTTGATTTAGCGGAGTATCGATCTTCCGGTTTCATGCGCGTGCTCTTGGAACGCGGACGGCATTCTGCCGCAACTTGAAACGATCGAAGGCGAACGCTTTGCACGAGAGAATTTTATCTAGCTTGTGTGATGGAAGCGCGACTGGCGCTGTCTTGCGTAATCGCGTCAATCGTTCACTTTCATTCGTTTTGTTTTTTGTTTTGTTTTGTTCACCGTGTTGCGTTGAGATGCCTTTGTACACAAAAAGAAAAGAGCTAGATAACTGAAGAGGGCGCAAGCCTCATAGGATCAACAGGTGGTCTTTGGATTTGAACAGTTTGGCCTTCTTTCGCGCGGAATATCTTTTTTATTTAGGGCAGTGTATCAGTGACACAGAGTGACTTACAGAATGACTTACTCTTCGACTCTTCGACTGTCAGGTGAAGAAAGATATGCAACAATGAACTTCTCCAAACTGTTCTCTGTATATCTTTATTCATTATCAATGCCAGCGACCCAGCTAATGCACTGACATGTCATCCCTGAAATTTATAAAGACACCA
The DNA here is from genome assembly GCF_041260155.1 of Ptychodera flava. Classification (NCBI taxonomy): domain Eukaryota; kingdom Metazoa; phylum Hemichordata; class Enteropneusta; family Ptychoderidae; genus Ptychodera; species Ptychodera flava. Next base: position 22,841,557 of record NC_091932.1, read on the forward strand.
AGTATGTTTTGGCAAAAATATTTCACATTTCAATTACTTTCGTCAATCATCAGAGCGTAGAAGGCAACAACTGCCAGTCTCTGTAGTGTGTCGATTTCATTTAAAGACATTCAGTAGAAAATATTTCTTTATAAATGCGGGACGGAGGAAGAACAGGAAAGCAGGCGCTGGCATAATTCAAAACTAAGTATAACCCATACATAAACCTCTGAAGTCGGATTAAATTTAGTTGACTCAGCTCTGATATATTGGCAGAGGTTCATTATAAATACTGGAACGGATTAATAAATTGCTATGACTTTCTCACGAAACTTGCGGTCTTTCTAAACCTAGGTACGACTGACATACCTCGGATGTTTCATCAAAGTCAGTACGTCCCTTTTGATCTAAGTATAGGCAAGTCACATAAATTCATCAAAATATTAAAATGACAATGATCAGTATGTCACGCTCATCTAGCGTTCGATAATAAACCCGATTTCCAAAGTAACTAGGATAGGATCAATGTATATGCATTAAGATTTAATTTGATTTGGTTTGATTCGGCCTTCAATCATCACCAGATCTAGTCCAAAGGCACACTGTAATATTGTCATCTTAAAAAGTAATTGATCTATGACTTTGTTCACGAACGTTCATCGTGTAAACGTTCCATCATGTCTATCGAAAATACTCAACCAGTAGTGGGTGTGTCAGAAGTTTGTCTAAGGGGCTACGTACGCATACTTGAAATGTCGGGAAAGAACAAAGCCAAACGAAACCACTTCTGTAATAGTGCAGACTCTAGATCACCACACGTACAACACAGGCAACGGTTCAGCGGTAACAGACTGATAAAAGAGAGACAGCACTGGCAGCCATGGCACAGATCTTCAGCATATGTCTGTCTTGTCCTTCTATATTTCTTGTGCCCTGTCTGGCACGCTGGTTGGTGCCACACTGACAAGCATATATCATGAAGCTCTAAGAGTTCAGAGTTCACCCCCCTGTCCGACATCAATGCGGTAAACATCATGGTGCATACAATACATGCAAAATTGGTATCCATGATATCAATGACAAGTTTGACCCGATATAACCCTAGCAAGTAAGTGCATTCAAACAGCCTACATCAAATGCAAAAAATAAGTCAACCTGTGACACAATGTTTCATGATGTAACAGGGTAATTAAGGTGTTACTTTTCTCCTGCTTTGTTACTTTTCGTAGCACAGGCATCTCGTAAGAGTTCGTGAATTGATGTATGTCCTCCTCTTTCAGCGTAATCCAACGGTGACTTTTCCTTCTTGTTTTTCTAACTGTCGGGTCGGCTCCATGTTTCAACAGCAAACTCACAACGGGCACGCCGCCGTACAGAACCGCAAAGTGCAGAGGGGTAGCGCCCTCATGGTTCGTCACGTTTTCGGAACCAGTGAAGTAGTTTACGAGTAGGAACTCGACGACATCGTACTGGCCCCACCTTGCTGATCGATGGAGTATTGTATCGCCCCATTTATTTCGACGGTGTATGTCTGCATCGTGCGACAACAGAATTTTGGCGGCTTGGAGTTTACCGCTCACGCATGCGCTGTACAACGGAGTATTTCCGAACGAGCCGCCCACGTCAACGTTGTCATGTTGACGACACAAGGCAGTCACTTTCTCGACATCTCCGTCTCTTGCCGCGACGTGAAGTTCGCTCATACCGTCCTCAAACTCGCAGTGGCGTTTGATTTTCTGCACAACTTCCTCGTGTTTCATTTGTTTAGCGATTTCCAGGGCTGTCATTCCAAAAAGTTCTTGAAAGTTGGACGATCTTTCCACTCCAGCACTCACTAGCTCACCGAAATTTCTTAAGGCAAACAGAGGGGCAACCATGTACTTTCTGTCAAATATAGCGATGTAGTGAAGACACGTCAAGCCGTCTTTCCTCGCAAAGTAATTTGACTTCTTCAGATTGTGAGCCATGCCGTAGAGGTCGTTCTGTTCTACAGCTGTGAAAACCGCCTCCTCAAAACTGGGCCTGTCGAACGCACGTGGTGACTCTAAAGTTATGCAATGACAGACACAAGCGAAACACATTAATCAAGACTAAGAAAACTTAGAGGGAGATACGTTATTGTGCTTTTTTCGAAAAACGGAAATAAAATTAGAATGGTTTAAAATGTCATTGAACAGTGGTACATCTTGGTCAAATTTCAATATCAAGCTACCATATGCCAATGCATTAATCACATTAACAGTAGACTCCCTGTGTGACCCAGTAACATCCAGTTCTACATCATATGAATGATATTTCCCCTTGCATACATAGGACAGCCAAGTTGAGAAATTGTCCTACGTGTTCCAAAAGAGATATGTCTCTGAAATTTACATTTTCACATTTACAAGGCAACACACTCTGCCTGCACTCTGCCTCCTAGGCAAATTAATCTTGTACCCACAAACCATGAGGGTGTAAAATGTAGGTCTCAAAGACTTGGCTGTCGCTGAGCGCGTCATTTTTTCAATTAAATATTTCTGTGTTCATAGTGACGAGTTTTACTAAAATACTTTTGAGTTCAATTTCGATTATTATGAAACACAGTGATTATTCTTCAAGAGTCCTTCATCATTATACTTTGCGTGTCCAGTCATCGCAAGGATTACGATGCCCTTTTTAAGGCAGTTCGCGCCTCGAAAATGAAAGACTTAAACTTTTCCTCAAACTGTCTTCAATGGACGAACTTTCAGTCTTTCTCTCACCAAATCTAGAATAAATATTACGGGTCACCTTGCACATTTTGGTACAAGAAAAACAAATAACCGGAATTTTACCGATATCTGAAATTCAAAATTACTGCCATCCCTGTGTTAACTCTATGGAAAAACAAACTTTTCGATTTTCGAAAAAATAAGACAGCGAAGATTTTGATTACACCAAGAGCTTTAATATGAGTCCCCACATGTGGTAGATCAGAAGAGAATTGTAAAAGTTTGAGAGCCCGAATGTCTGTCTCCGACTCGAAGTTCTATTCCACCTTAAACCCGACGCTCAATTTTGAGGCATGTCTCCGATAAAAGCCACCCAGTTTACAGGGCACACTAGAAACGAGAGAAAGCTCTGCCGATGTTGAGAAACCTACCGGGTGCAGTATTTTGGTGACTAAGCGTCACCTGGGGTACATCAACGACGGAGGCTGCAGAAGAGCTGTCCCCCTCCCTTGAGCTCGTGCTTTCCCAGTCTAAGCCACTATCATGGTCTGGCGGTTCCTGGTTGATGTACATTTTATTGTCGTTCCCAAGTTGTGCGAATCCACCCGTGCCCGATTCACCTAAACGAAAACACAAACAAGCGAACAAAGAAAACCAAATTGTGACTCGTATTGCAAACATGCTCCGCCTTTTCGTCGTGAACAGGTCGACAGCTGTTGACGTTTGCTCTTTCGTGTATACTAACATTTTGCAGTTCGCAAAACACAGTGAATATTGACTCAGAATACAACGCGTACTTCATAACTACGGGGACATGAACCTGTGCACTGGCTTTTTGTAGCATTCGCCCAGAACTGAACGACCTAAACTTTCCGTCAAACTTTGCTTAAGGGAACTTTCGACCGTACTATTTCAAAAGCAAAAGCAAAATGGGGGTGTTACAGTGAAAATATTTGATACTATGGAAACAAACTACCCTAGATTTACCGATATTTACAATTCAAAATGGCTACCATCCCTGTGTTAACTCAAGGGGAGGGGGTGGAATCCAATTTTCGATTGTAACAAATAAGACGGTGAAAACTTGATTTAAGGTAGACAGATATTCGGACTCTCAAACTTTTACAATTCTTTTCTGATCTACCACCTATGGGGGTTCATTTTTAAGCTCTTCGGGGAACAAAAACTTTCAGCGTCCTAGCTTTTTGAAAATCGAAAATTTTGCTTCATAGAGTTAACACAGGGATGGCGGCCATTTTGACTTTCAGATATCGGTAAATCTTGGGTAATTGTTTCTCTGGTACCAAAATTTGCACAGTGACCCTCCATTTATATTCTTGATTTTGAAAGTGAATGGTTGAAAGATTTCTCGAGGAGAATTCAGCAAAAGTGTTGGTCTTTCACTTTCGAGGCGCGTACTACCTTAACTTGATCTTCAAAATGAACCCTTTAAAAGAGGTAGACTGGGCCATTATTTGTAACTTTTGACCATTTTTTACCTCGGAAAATTCCATGTTGGAGGCTCATATTTGTTGCAAAATGTTGTTTTACGAAGAAACAAACATGATTAGTGATGTTATAGCCACATAAAACTGCTAATTTTTGTTCAAACGTGTTGCCCTTCCGAGCTCGTTTGTTGACGTCTGGCGTGCTCAGCGTGCTGGGGAGAACACAGATATGGTGACGCCGCGATCACGCCAGATGTACAAGTCCACGTTTATTGCGGAATCAAAACAACATTGCGTCGTGGATTGCCAGACATCTGGCTACGCAACGTGCTCGGACAATGGACTACGACGTAAGTGCCGGGCATAAGTAATGAATATTTATTTTGAAATTGCTGTAAATGGCTCGCGCAGGTGCAGAAGAATGCCTACGTTGCAATCCGCGTGTCAACAGAGTTTGTATTTCTGTCCGGACAAAAATTGAAATTTTCGTTGTAAAATCACATGTTATTTAGTTGTAGGGCACGTAATGTTTCCGAATAATATGCGATTCTCTGTTATTTGACAGGCTATTCAACATGAGCCAGTGATCATTTCAATCAAAACTAACGGAAAAATCGCAAGAAGATACAGCTAATGGAACTTTAAAAGAGGTAGACTGGGAAAGTATTGTAAAATTGAGAGATTACGATATCTGTCCCCGAGGCATTTTACCTAAGGGCCATTCATCAAATCAGTTTAAGCAAGAAAGTGAATGAATTAAAATTGAAGATATTTCCAAGAGGCCTATAGTCACAGGAATCATGGGCCGAAAGCCATATTGTGGCCAAGATGAAACCCTGAGGCTAGATAGAACGCGCTTTAGTTTGGAGCACATATGTAAAGGAAATTTGGCAGCAATGAATTTCTTACTTTGTGCGCAATAACACACTGATATCAGAAGATAAATACTTTTGCAGGAAAATGATATTCACAAGTTTTCTGGCCATGTACTAGATTTAAAAAAACAGAAGAAGTAAAACTTAAAAAATAGTTTCTTATCCCATCACGGAAGTATTATTAATAGAACACACGTCTTTTCTTTCGATTTTTAAAATTCTATCCCTGAACCCAACTTGAAGATTCAGACACACCTTCTTGGCTGGGACATTTGGAAGGTTTATTCCTACTTTCGTCGGGTGGGAGCGTTACGTATCGGCCGCGTCTTTCTCCGGATGCGGCTCCATGGGTGTGTGTGTACTCCGATTCTCCACCAGGTGTGTCGGTGACTACATCGCCTGGCACAAAACCGGGCCCAGTACAGGCGTCTGAAGTGGAAACTGACGCCGATGTCATGACATTATTGTTCCCAATCTGTACCATACGCGCATAAATAATTGTCGGGTGGTCTGTAGAGGACAAGCAAAATATACAGAATAAGGGATAACCCTCTTGATTTCCAACACCTACAGTTGATAAATTTTTGAATGAATTCGACGGTAGTAATGAACACCTTTAAACGAACATTCACCAAAACTTTCTGAAAAGTGCATAATACAAAGAGAAGCCCTTTGTCACAGAAAAGTACGATTCTATAAAATATAGAATGTGCACTGAGATCATTGGGGTCCGACCAATCACCCCGGTGTGAAGGAAAGTAATTATTGATTTACTTAAAGGGATATAGTCGTCGGAACTGCGCTCAAAGGTCGTATGGGACCCATACGAGCCATGGCAACAATGTATCCAAGGCACGATGGTGATTGATGACAGTTTAAAACATGTCTGTCGTAATCTATCATCGTATAACTTAAATGTTGCAGCTATGATGATGAGGTGCATCTTGATATCGTGCACGAAATACATTGTTTGTAAACAAGAAACTCGCACAGGCGCAGTTCCGACGACTATATCCCTTTAAAAATGACTCGTGGATATTATGATACAGACGTGATGCCTGAAAGTATAATAAATACGCTCTGTAGCATAAAATGACGAAACCAAAGAAGACTTTGCCAGTAGTGAGCTGTGATTTCTTATACGCTACAGACATCGCTGACATCATGCCATGAGTCGCTGGTTTGGGACTCGTCCACTCTAGTAGTCCAGGAGTGAAAAATTGCCGACTCGGAATATTTTGTTTTATGGATACTTAACCTCTACATTATGAGAAAAAGGGGATTTATATATAGGCAGAGGGTATCCAAGTGTGTCGACGATATTACGTTGGTTTTCATCATATATTCAGACTTCACAGGTATCTATTCTCCACGGCAGTTCCAATAAAACTAGGCTTTTCAGTGGGTATGGACCTGAACAGATGTCAAAATATGTTGGTACATATCAAATGAACATATAAGAAACGGCTTTATGGTACTCTGCCTACAGTTCAGGTTATGTTTGCATTTTATATGATACTAATGTTTCCATAGGGCCAAACGAGCACTACATTGATTTATTATGAGGAATATCTATTATATATCAAACACTTTAATAACACAAAGTTGAACTGTGTCAGTGTGAGCCAATAGCTGCACCATCACTATCCATGTATAGCTTTTCAGAAAAAAAAACCAGTCATAATATGTTTATTGCCCCACACTAATCTCACCCATCAGTAAGTACCAATCTGAATGAGGAGGATTATCACCCTGAGGGCCTATGCTGCAATAGACGGACGTGATTGAGGAGCGATAAATCCATTTAGCGCTCACTTGGTCCGTTGGTTTATTGTAGAGAATATTGGCTTGTAATGGCTGTTCGTGCATTCGAAATTTGTATCTCTGTAATACAGCCAATAAATCGACAAACAAATGAATAAAAGATGACACAGTGCAGATGTATGCGTGATCTATCTTTTGTCGGAGTATTGGCTATTTCGAACAGATTTTCACGGTATACAGATCTGTATAATCAGTCCCTTGGGTGGAAAATATCTCTTTTAAATATCTCCATTGTATTAATTACTTACTGACAACTGTAGTTTTGTTTTTGGGACGGCGCCTGCTTGATCCGTCGAGTCCCTGCAAACCCTGCATGTCTCGGTACATTGCCGACAGTCCGGGCAGACGACGTGCCTGTCGATTGCCGGATAACTTTTCTCACAGTGGGAACATTGATTCATCTTGGTTGGAGAACGCCATCAACTCTGTCAACAGGATTGTTTGCAAAACGTTTTCCTTATGACAATTTCTGCGTGAGTACATGCTTGTTCTGTTTCTTGTGTCAAAGAACGGTTTTTAGTACAAAGTGGTCTTTGGCTTCGCTATCCTCTGCAACTGATCGCTGTCAACGATTATTTTGGATCACATTAGAAAATTCAGTAAAATGAAAGCGTTTCTTTGAATTTTACATCAAATCACTTTCATTTTCCGTACCACAAGAAACATGCAGTATTCTGGCTAGCCTATCACGTAATTGTAAAAGGACACCTGTTAAATGATCGTGGCTTAATTGTTTGTTACAAGTTTTGCATCACACCATCTACCTAAGGGGAGCTGCTTGTAACCCAAGTCAGCCCTGATACGGATAGTTTTGCAAAGCGACAGCCTACCTGCATGTTGGAGAAGAGTTGCTCTTGCGACTCATGAAAGAACGTGGTTGATAGATTTTTAGCTTCTGATAAGTTTGTTGCTTCGTAACTCTTGGTATTTATAATTATTTGCCAAACAACCTGATTCAAAATGTCTATTCACTGCTGACATCATCTGATTCAGTAGTTTTCACGGTGTTTAACTTAGCTTATCGTTACCCCTTCAAGGAGCTCAAACAACCGCACTGTAAAGTTAAGTGTTAAAGGATAGAACACCAATTAAACGCCTTTTTGTAACACTTTTTGAACGCCTCTAGGCGTTCAGAAATTTAACACTACGTGTTCAACCAACGTTCAATTTTTGAACATACGTGTGCAGATTTTGAACGCTACGTGTTCATCAGACATTATATTGAACACCATGGTGTTCCTTATCTGAACACACGTTGCACGGGAAATGTGTTCAAAAATTGAACGCTTTTACGCGTTCAAAGGGCTGTAACACTTTTTGAACGCATGGACGCCGTTCAACGATAAGTGTGTTAAAGGCTAGAACACATGATGCGCGCTTGTTGAACACCTTTAATTTTGGGCGTTCACGGGGTGTTCAAGCCTTGAAATAACATTACAGACCATTGATATCCAGTAAAATTATTTTATTCTAAAAATACACGAAATATTTCTAGAGTAAAATACAATAATTTACTGTAAAATGGGCAAATAAACATTGCAACTTTGTATGTAAAGTTTGTCAGAGGAAAAAACCAATAGTGTTAACACCTTCCTATCAAAAACATAAGCAATAAAAATCATCATATTGTGGATGACGTTTTATGTTCATACTTGTTTAAAATGTAAAAAAATCATCTGAAAAAGCTCAAAATTTGGCATACTTATTGTGTTGAAAAACGTATATGTATGAAATGCATACTCCATTTTTGTAAGATGGTTTCTTAAAGACATTTCCTCTTGTATAGACAATTGTAAATTTTGAAGAAAAAAGAAGTTAGTCAAGGCTTCTCTAGTGCACATGGTATATAGTTGTCCACACTAAAGTAAACACAACATGTCAAGTTGTCAAAGTGTCACAGTAAGGCACAACATGCAGAAAGTGGGGAAAGTGGGTCCTTGGCAGGGTAAACCTATTTCCTTGACCAAAAAAGTCCTTCATAAACAAAAAGGTTTGTTTGTTTGTAATATCTTTAAATAAACCCTGAAATAAATGGGTGACATTTCAAAAATATACTTCTCAGAAATTTAAAACATATTCATAAAGACCTTTCAAATTCTGGTGTACCCTGCTATCAATTTTTATACAATTTGTTTTACCAAAAATGGTAAAAATCACCCTTAAAATGAAAAAATGTACATTTCATCATAACTTGAATATATCCGATTCTGGTAATCCCTAATGTCTTAAAAATGTCTGAAATGTCTTTAATGTCCTAAAAATACAAAGTTGCAAATTTCTGCATAATTTGAACAATCTGAAAAGACTATCAGTAGAGATCTATGTCCTAAATATCAAAGCTATTCGGTAAGCAGTTTTGAAATAGATTTTTTAAAGATTTTTTGACCAAAAATGACGAAAATTGCCATGAAATATAAAAATTTGAATATTTCATCACAACTAGCACAAATTTGACTAAGGTCATTTTTAGGGACATGTTTACCAAATATTGAAGACGGCAGCAAAAGAGAAGAAGATTTTTGTCACAGAATAGCAAAATTAGCCTAAAAAATATAAATTTGCATATTTCATCATAATTTGAACATATCTGATTAGGGTAATCCCTGGGACCTGTAATCCAAATATTAAAGGATTCGTACAGGCTGTTTTGAAGAAAAACCTTTGGATGTAAAAATTTGAGGACAATGCTACACATTCACCTACTTAGCTGACAGCAAAGCTAAAACCAGTTGCTAGGTACAAGAGACGTGTTGAGCTACAATACAAAATAATCTTAAGTTTGGTAGCAGGCTATGATCAACTAAATGTTACAAGGGCATAAGCTTTCAAAGACGTGAAGTCTCCTTCATCAGATGCAAGGGGGATGATGAAAAATTGAAGCACAAAGTGACAGAAAATTCAGAGTGAAAATTTCAGAAAAATCAGTAATTCAGAGTGAACATTTTCTCTGAATGGTCTGTCGCTTTCACCTTTAATTTAAATAAGGGAGACTACACGTCTGTGAAAGCTTATTCTCCGACAACATTTAGTTGATCATAGCATGCTACCAAAGCTTGGATTATTTCAGAACAAAAATACAGAAATTTATCAAAATTCAGTTACTGACCCTTGGAAGTTTAAATCAACATTAGAGATGAACTGAGGTTCTCAAGCTTGTTTCCAAACAGCTACCTGTACACTCATCTTCTTCGTTATCTGTACCACCAGCTTCTATAACAACTCTTCGATTTTCAGTTTGATCCAGCTTTTTACATCCTGAAAAAATGCAACAATTGGTAATATGGCGAGATGAAACTTTAAATGAAAGACAAGGGGCTGATTAGGTTAAGGAAAAGGGCAGTGCCTCTCTTCAATACTGTTACAAAATATTTGATGCTTCATGTCATCAAATGATTAAAATAAAAAAGCCAAAACTCTCATATGCTGAAACAATACATTGTATACTCTACGATGTTTAACTGATGTTTTACAGTGGAATTTGACTGAGTGTCCGGTTTGCCTTGCAGACCTCGACAAGTCTATACGTTGCTTATCATTAGAAAAGTAAACATTTGCAACAAATTGAGTCTGTGGTGTCAGATTACAACCTGCGGCGAATGTTTCCCACACACTGTCTAGCCTACATTCTCAGCAAGCTTACTTTTTCACTACTTGTACATGTACACACATCATCAAAGTTTTCTTTTGGGTATTTATTTTGATTTTGGAACTTTCAGAAGAAACAAGTAAATTCTTTTCAAAAATAAACTTTTCTTCTCGCGATTTCAGCAATCACGACAACAGTCCTTTCATCACAGAGTCTGTAGCGATAGCATGTCCAGAGCAATCTACACTACTGTATCAACAAGTTTGCACACAACAAACCTTTTCTCTCAAGTTGATCGGAACGTTATGAATATTATCAACCAGCAAAGTCTTGACACTCCTACATGAAATGTTTTTGCTGCCTTCTCTCCTGTCTCAGATAAATGAAACTTCCTTGGCACTTTTCTCAAATACATGACAGCTACAAAATAGACTAGAACAACAGTGTTTATTTTACACACAGTGCTCAACACTGTGACAGTGCATTTTGTGCCATTAAATAACACACCCAGTGTTTCTGAAAAAATTCACTGTATTTTGGCACGTAATTTCCCGGACGGCATCATACACGGCAACGGGTAAGTTAGCATGGAGGAGACGGTGATATCTCTCTGCCTTCAAAATTTTCTTCACCTTGCTGAAGCATTGTTCAACTGGGTCAAATCGGGGAATACGTTGGTGTAAAACTGTACTCAATTCCAAGGGTGTCAAGCCAGTCGGATAGAATCAGTTCACCTTCGTTGCGATGAATCGGTGCATTGTCAGAGATTAAAATGTCACCCTGTTGCAAAGCACGCTGTCCATCCTCGCCGAACGATTGCACAGCTTCGTGGATAAAATGGACATATTCGTTGGTGTCAGAGCCGCCTTCAATTACACGATAATGTTTCACGCCGTCATATCCAACCAGCAACTGCAATGTGTACATCGGTGACTTCATGTATCGGCAAACTTCTACGCACGGTGTTCCAATCAATGAATGTCCATACAGAGGTTGACCTGTTGTCACTTTAATGCCAGCTTCATCCATAAATTTTGCGTGAATCGGTTACGTTGACTGACAAAATCAATGAACACTTGAGTGTACTGCATATTTCGCAAAGTAAAACGATCTGGCAATGGCGTTGTCATCTTTTTGAATGTCCATCTACCACCACTCAATTCATTTCTCACTGTTTTTCCTATCGTAGAAATTGAGACGTCTGTAAGAGAAGAATGCTGTAAAAGTTCGTCGCGAATTTCCTTGTATTGTATAGATGGTCGAGAACGTTTTAAAGTCTCTATGAATTCAATGTCTTCTCTTCCTAACCTTTTTGTTTTCCCGCCGCCGTGTGGCTTTGGTTCCACAGAATCAAAGTCGCAATATCGTTTCCACAGCCTTTGCACCCCCCTTTCATCCAACTTGAAAGTCTTGCTTACAGCTGTTAAAACACCTCTGGGGATTTGACCTGTTCCTTTGTCAGCTCCACAGTCTTCAAGTTCTGTAACAACAAGTTTTCGCAGATCTGTACTCAACGGACGTCCACGCTCGTAGTATCTTCCTTTGACTGAGGTCGACGCGCTCAACATTTCTGTGTACGTGTGTATGCCAAACGTCGAGGCAAAATCAATTGTTTATAACAGTGGGCTATACATTGTATACGAACAAGGCGCATCTTGTCTCGATTCAGTGGAAGAAAGCAATTGAAGAGAGGGGTGTTGCAGGAGTTCAATGTTTTATTTTTTGTTCAAATTTATGTATTCTTTTTCTTCTTCTTTTGAATTCGGGGAAAGAATTTATGCGATAAGTACTTTCATTAATAAATTATTAAGGAAATACAGTGTATATGTAACAGCTGGGGAGAAAAAGTACATAATTTACGACATTCCCTAAACAAAAATAGTTGAAGCTTTGGCGGGAAGGAAAGTTGATGGTATGCAAATTTTGCCAGGCTCACAACATCAAGTACCTGTCGCCGTGACTTCGTTGGCACTAGAGCTGAAAGTTTCGAGACAAAATGAATACGCCTAGAGTCAGTCCGGTTGATGTTGAACACTTTCTTCGAGATATAGATCCTACACTCGAAAAATATGCCAGTGAGTTTCGTCGTTTGGACTTTGTTAATACAAATCACATGAAATTTTAAAGCGAGGGGACTTGGAGAAGTTCACGTGCAAAGTAAGTGATGTACATCGAAGAATGCTGCTAAATGCTGTAGCCAAACTACAAACCCCTTGTTCAAGACTAGGTTTGAGGGATGAGGAAAGTCCAAAGAGTGTCGAAGGACTCCAAACTGACAACTTGTTCAAACCCAGAAAGCTAAGATATAAACAAACCAGAGAAGTCGGTGAAAACTCAGAATCTCCATCACCTTCCTCGAGCTCGGCGTGTGGTTCAGTACGGATGGAAAATATGGCGCCAACAAATTTCCTAGACACCTATAAATACAAGTCGCCCATTGACCGATACATCGAACAACGGCAAGAGGAGGTCAGATTGCTGGAAAGAGAGCTGAATTTGCTGGAAGAGCGTCATTTGGTCATTTCGAAAAAGTACTGCCACCCAAGTTCAAGGTTACCAGGAGAAAAACAGTGCGGAAAATGTCATTTGTATGGGTCACACAGGCGAGACAAGTGTCCGAATGGACCGTGTAAAACTGCCGAGCAGTGCGGAGATGTCAACGCAAAGGGCCATGAAGTCGAAAAGCAGAGCTGAATGATATTGTGTCCAAAATACAGAAAACTAAAAGTGATGTCAAGAGCAAACAGCAGACCATCGACATAAATGTCAGGCACAGAACAGCATAAAGAACTCCTTCTCAGAGCGTGTTCATGATCACCTAATACGGAGCAATCAAGAGAAATACCTCTTTTTGACCAGCGCTGGTGAAGTTGTTGTGCGTACCCAAGAACTAGCAACGGACAAGGCTATACTCCAGAAGTATTATAAAGGAAAAATACCCGAGAATATAGAAGTTGCAAGTGGTACATTTCGAGCGATTATTGAAGAGTTCAACAACACTCATCGACAAGACGGCGTATTTGCCAAACCTCGCAATAATCCAATCAAAGAAAAATTGGAGTCGAACCCAGTATTTCCAGTGAAGTTCCCCACAAGTCGTGCAACTTGTGATAGTTCAGAAGATAAATCATCTGATGATGTTGAAGATAGTCAAATCCATCCTGTTGAACAGCAGCAACTCGACCAGGCCATACAGAACAGTTTGCATTCAAGTCGCAGTCAGGATAGACACGCTGATCCTTCAAGTTCAGCAGTTAGGATTCCGCGTCCTGTATCACATGTCGATACTAGTAGTCAGCTGTCTCAAGCTTTACCTCAACGACAACCACCGCATAATTATTTCTACTATGATCCGTACGTACAGATGAACCAATATTACCCCCCTTACGTATATTATAACCCAATGTACGGGAGTCCTTTCTATTCATCGACGGTTCAGCCTCCTATTATGCCGACGTGTCCAGCCGAGTCACAAGAAGAAAGTGAGCACAGAGCAGGGAATACTGACGGTGACAAGTCTTTTGAAATGCAGGAATAGATTTGTGGAAATAAGCAAACATGAAGCAAAATACAAAATAATCACGTCGAGAGTCTCTCGTGTTTCGTAGTAGTTATTTTTAGTACATTTCCTCTGAACACTCGCCGATCTCCTTTGGACTAATTTACCTATGTCGTTACTAGAGAAATTACATGCCAAAATACAGTTCATGCATTTAAGCAGAAAATCTGGCTGTATGAAATAACATTTAGCCTAGTGGTATTTCTTGTGTTCATGTGAAATGTTCATCAAATGTCCGTTGAGTAAAGTTTTTAATCGTGTCATGTAATTGAGGCAAGAAAAAGAGGAGTGTAAAGGTGCATCTTAAGTAGGATTTATTTGTTTACAACTTCTTAAAGTTCCCAAATCAAAATAAATACCTGAAAGAAAACTTTGATGATGTGTGTACTTGTAGTGCAGTGTGCTTGTGAGTGGCATGCTGAAACAACTGTCGTGATTGTAGACTAGACAGTGTCTGGGAAACGTTCGCTGGAGGTGTAATCTGACACCGAAGACTCAATTTGTTGCAAATGTTTACTTTTCTAATGATAAGCAACGTATAGACTGTCGAGCTCTGCAAGGCAAACCGGACACTCAGTCAAATTCCACTGTACATGCGATTGTGTTTACTAAAAGACATGTGTTAGCTGTGAATATGCAAGGCGTATCGATCGCGCTCAGGTCAAACGTTATCGCTACAGTTGTGTTTTGATGACCCTTGACCCGAGTGAGATCGATCGATAGGCTATGGCCAAAAGTACCACTGCGTAGTCACAGCGAGTTGTTGGTTATAGCAGCCACGAAAGAAAAAAAAAGGTTTCTCCACGTAGTTAAGCTATTTCAAGGTACCATACAATTAATTTCAAAGGACGATAATATAGATGCTTCAAAAATCTAATACCTTTTACTATTTTGGAGTGGAAACTTACCCTTTCTGGCCTTGTTTCCGCACGATCACGACTTCAGGGTGCGCTTACAAGAAAAATGTCGCAACTTCCGTTTTGATGCATCATGGGATAGGAAAAGACACCAAACTTGAACACCAAGTGTTTAGAAGTAGAACGCCTCTTGCACGCTGATGTTAAAATTAAAACGTTCATGGTGGTTTTCTGATTTTCTTTTCTAATTTTTAAACTTTCAACCCGTAATAAACGTGTAAAATTATTTTGTATACTTCCTTTTTTAGAAAAAACATGCTTTCAGCAATTGTATGCCGGAAATATTTTTCACTTGGTGTGAAATTTGTTACACCAAAATCCGTGTACGTTTACCTGACAGTGAAGCAATAGTAAATTTAATATAGCCATTGTAAAGTAAAAAACACAAAAGACTGTTAATTGTTTCACAGTATTGTAAAATTTCTGTGATGCTGAGTTTTTGAACACTTGAAGGAGATCGTTGTTAACACATAGTGTTCAGGTTTAGAACATCATTGTTAATATTATGAACACTGGTGTTAACAATATGAACACTAGGTGTTCAAATTTGAACACCGACATGTACATTTTGAACGCGTAAAGACGCGTCTAGCGTCCGCTATTTTTACAGTGCGTGATCTGCCTAAAACATTGGCACGATATTATTCCAATCTCCACACGATTCAAGTCATCTACTATGTGCTCAGCCTGTAGGGAGTGTGGTCAAGATTAACTGTATGTATACTAAGAGCTATTGTACGTTTGGGTCAACGCATGACACATCTATTCTGATTCGTGTAGGTCAAACATAAAACAGAACTACACGAGGAAGTGCGTTGTGCTGGACGGAAGTATTCGGAACGGATTATTTTATGGCACCGATGAAAAAACGGCAATTAACTGTAATTATGTGCAGTTATATCCCTCTGGTCTAATGTTTAGTAAGTATGCGGAACGCACTGTCTCGTTAAACGTTAAATACGATAAACCAAATCTCCGTTTTTCTTCTCCTTTTGAGTTTGTGTAACTTAGCATGTGACCTTAACAGAGGTTGTTGACGGCGGGTCATCGCTAAGGTGCGTTAGTAAACTGCATGTTTCGTGTCCTATGTCACGGTATAAAATACCATACAGAGGTAGATCGAGGTATGCCAGAAGGTTTATGTATGAATATCTCATAATCACCATTTGCATATGATACGAATTGATTTCGTACTTAGCTTAATCCTTAATTTAATCACGGTTACTAACCGTGATTTAGTAAGTCCAAACTTCCGGTTATAAAGTGTACACACAGGTCCGTGGCTCGAGAAACCAAGTGTAATGAGAAAGTGTTTCTAGTTTACATATTTCAACACGTCGAGGCAAAGACTGGTTCTTACCTTTCTGGACTAATCGTCTTAGCTACCAGTAAGTCCCGACCATCCTTCTTTCGTCAAATATGAAGGCGAAGGTTGAATAACGTTTTGCTTTACCTTAACGGCGTAGCCTTATTGTCTGAAGGTCATTCAGGACAGTAGGGTAATTCATCGCAGTGCAACACTGAGCATGCGCTGTAATGATACTTGTATGAAGCTGTATTCTTGCTTATACTAAAATCGCCTCTATACTATAGGTATTCTCGCTTTAGCCGGGAATGTTCCATTGTGTATTTATCTTGTTTGTCGGATCAAGCATCTATTTGTGACACAATAAATGTAGTTACACTTTTGCCTCTTATCTCAGGTATATTTGTGTCCTTTCGTTGAGCAACAAGAAACAAATGAGACGAATAAGAACATGCGCATTGCTGAGCGTAACATATGAGAGAGAGAGAGAGAGAGAGAGAGAGAGAGAGAGAGAGAGAGAGAGAGAGAGAGAGAATGTACTCCTTACGTACCTATCTTGATCGTGCCTTTTACTCTGAGAATGCCGTTAAATGGTGAGGAAGGACGAAAAGGAAGTATAATATTCGGAAACATTTTGCCATTTGTATTCACAACGGAGTATATGTGTCTTTTTTGTCAAAACACAGGTAGCCATGGCCCCAACATTCATATATGTAAAGTCTTCAAGGGACGTACTTCTTTCAATTTTGCCTGACTTTTGGACACACTGAGGGAGTGGGCTGTGTCAGACAAAATAAAAGACAACAAAATTGCTTCCGGTTAGGAAAATCTGTATTTAATGACGAAGTCTTGTTGGGATTAACGATATTTCAATCCCTTACAAATTGAATATCTCTTTTTTTTAATTCATTTATTTCGAACTCCAAACACAGATATGATACAGTTAAAAACCATATGCATCCGCACTTACAGGAGGATTTTAGTAAAAAATACAAATAACATGATGTTACAGGACAAGAAAGCAAGTTAAATCAAATGACATGCAAAACAAGGACAACGTAAAAATTCAAAAGCAAATGCTTTTAGCTTTTCTTTTAAAACTCGAAACAGAAATGTTAAAAATTGGTAGACATTGATAAAAACTATTATATAGCTTTGGAATGCGATTAAAAAGTGAATTGCTAGTAAATTTAACTCTACCACCAGGTTCATGAAATGTCCGTTTCTGTCTAGTTGATCGCCCAGAAATGTGTAAATTACAAATTGGTTGGCAATCAAGAAGGGCATTAATTGATTTGTGAAGAAAAAAAAGGTCAAAATAAGTGCGCCGTTTAGACAGCATTGGTAAATTAAACATAACACACATATCATCATATGAATAATCATCAAACCTTACATTTACAAGATAACACAAATATTTAACAAAGTTACGCTGTACAGCTTCCAGTTTGTCTGAGTACACTTTGTCAATACTATTCCAAACAACTGATGCATACTCGAGTTTAGTTCTAATGAATGTTTTGTAAACCACGAGCAATGCATCCACTGACAACCGTTTGCCAAACCTTTTTAGCATGCCAAGTAGTCTTCGAGCATCAGTGACAATTGAAACAACGTGAGTTGAAAAAGTTAACTTTGTGTCTAGTGTCACGCCTAGGTCACTGTAACTATAAACAGTCTTCAAGTTGTGAGCATCAATATTATAATCCCTCTCAATTGGCAATCTTTTCAATGAAAGACGAAGTACTACACATTTGGCATAATTAAGGTGCATTTTCCATTTCTCAGACCATGTGGACAAGTAATTGATATCTTCTTGTAACATTGAACAGTCATTCACACTACGTATTATCTTAAACAACTTCAGATCGTCTGCAAAGCCTAAGGAGCCACATTTAAAATTACCAAATATATCATTTAAATAAAAAATGAAACACAGTGGTCCCAGTTGTGACCCTGCGGAACCCCGGACTTAACTAAGACAGGGTCTGCTCTACACCCTTTAACATTAACTACCTGGGATCTATTAGTTAGGTAGCTACTAAACCAGTCAAGGAGGGCGTCTTGTATTCCATACTTACTAAGTTTGTAAACTAAATATTTATGATTTACTTTGTCGAAAGCTTTGGAAAAATCTGTATACTAGTATATAACATCCAACTGTCTTGCCTCATTAACAGCAATACGAGCTTCATTAAGCAAGACAGATAGATTAGATTCACATGATCGCCCAGGCAAAAAACCATGCTGTTGTTCAGACAAAACACACTTTACATGGTTATATACATGCCTTGAAATCATTTTCTCACACATTTTCGAAACAATTGACAAAAGGGACACTGGGCGATAATTTCTAACGTTAGTTTTTATACCCTTCTTGTGTATAGGTACAACCAAAGCTTTCTTCCACTTTGTCGGGAAAACTCCCTCATGGATAGACCGATTATATATGAAAGTAAGTGGAATGGAAAGTGCATCAGCACATTTTTTTAAAACTATCGCTGGCAAATTATCATCACCCATTGCCTTATGTTCATTTAGGGCTAAAAGTAAAAGTTCCTTAAGCATGCTGGCGCCCTCAAACATGCAAGAAAGCACGAAAAAAGAGATGCATTTGAGTAGTACAGTTTATTTGTGTCTAGACATATATCTTCAACTTGTCGCACTCTTCAAGAAAACAAAGCTACAAACTTGCATTGCAAACCGGACAATTTTGTAAATTATATCTTCAACGATCAAGATGAAGAGTATAAGTGAGATATCAAACCTTATCACAATAAACGTTTCCATTTGCCTGTAACTGTTGTGGCTTTTGGCCTTTAATAGTTCATCATCTGGTCTGCAACGTTTATTTTGAAATGTGTGTTGTGCGCCCCTTTATTTTTATCATGAGTTATTTATGTGTACTAAGCGAATTATACATCGATGATAAAGAGGCAATTCTTTTAGGATTCTATAACGTTTTTGAATAATCTTGAACAGTCACTCAAGAAACATCTAGCTGTAATCGTTGCCTTCATAAACAAACTTTTGTAAGGTATCATTTGTTTGGTCGGTTTCTGGCTGAAATATTGAACTTAACCAAATTCAATAAGCGAATGGCGCCATGGGGTCAAACTGTTAACTGATCGTGGTGTCAAATAACAGTTATCCTATCATAACATTATACAAATCACGGTGTCAAATATCAGTTATCTGATAATGGTGTGTGTATATAGACCATTGTGTCAAATATCAGTTATCCGATGATATTATCTGATAATGGTGTCAAATATCAGTTACTCGACATCAATTATCAAATCGTTGTGTTACATGAATCACAGTATCAAATATAAATAAGTAATATTCTGTTTTCAGAAAAAAACTGAAAAATTAATGTTTTCAAAAAAGTTGGAACTAGCCATTGAAGACATTGGTTTATCTCGTCCACTCTTTTTATGCAACTATTGAACGTGAATCCTGACACAACACTGTAAATGGTAAGCTGCGATCATGGATAGCCGTGACAGGATTGAAGAAATGCTCGAGTCCCTGTAAAGTCGTTTAAATATTATTTAACAAAAAACGATTTCAACTAAAATGCTTTGTGTAAATCTGTCTGTTTGGGGTAAGACAAGGCACTGAATGACCTTGTTTCAAACATGTATATGTTAGCTCGGATGAACTGTTAGACTCGTAGTATTTAGTAGATTCATTCGTATAGAGAAGATTCTATATGGCAGCTATTTTGTAAGGCTCACCTCTAAGCACATCCAGCATTTTGTATCATCTCTGACACAAGAAACTCTACGAATCTTCTACAGATTCGAGCTACAGACAATGACATATTTACAAAATATACCCACAAATACACAGACATACAGATACCACCGACTCATCATATAAGCTCTTTTTGGTATTTATATATAAAACCAAATATGAGCTAAAAAGACCTCAGTGTTTTGAAGTTACATCACATGCTATTCCTAGGTTAATAAGCCACACTCTAATATTGTCATTACGATGACCAATTGATTATTAAATCTGTTCATCTGGTTTGCTCGTGTGACGTCCATTATACCTTTTGAAATTACCGTACAAGTACCGGTGTTTCATGGTTTAAGATGGCGGTGCTTGCACAGATATGACTGAGCAAAGATCCTGCCTTATCACTTTCTCCTGTGTCGTTTTGGAAGTCTGGGCTTCAACCCCTCTCCCCGAAGTATTTTGGCGATTTCTCTGTGGCGTTCTTCGATTGCTGTATCCAGGGGGCTTACTCTCCTCACGTCAGTGGTGTCTGCTTTAGCTCTGTTCTGCAACAGGAGTCTGACCACAGACGCGCTACCGTAAAACACGGCCATGTGCAGTGCCGTCCACCCGTTGTGATTCTTTCGGTTGATGTCCCTTCTGAGAGTTGTCCCGAGTAGAAATTCCACCACATCGTACTGCCCCCAACGCGCTGCCCTGTGCAAGAGCGTATCACCCCAGTCATTCAATTTTGTAACGTCGGCTCCATGCTCGATGAGCATCTTGACTGCTTCAAGTTTACCACTCACGCAGGCTGTATACACCGGTGTGTTCCCGTAAACGCCCGGTACGTCCACTTTTCTGGTGTTCGCACAGAGGGCAGACATTGATTGGAGATCTCCCTTCCTGGCCGCCAGGTGCAACCGACTCAGACTCTGCGTAAAGATATTGTGAACTTCGATCATGTTCGACGTCGCCTTGTGTTGGAACTTGTCTGCGATTTCAACCGCCGTCATGCCGCTGTACAGCCGTGACTGTGAGCCCACTCTCATTACGTACAATGCCTCGTAATCGCAGACGGCGTAGAGGGGTGCAACCAACTTGTATCGGTTGTGCACTGCAACAAGGTGCAGTAGGTTTAAACCGTCTATCATATCCATGCCATCTTCCGTCTTCAAGAGTTCGGTCATCGTGAATATGTCATCGTTCCTGATAGCATTTATCAGGTTTCTGTGTCTTTCTGACTTTTCATAACTTTGTTGGTTTCCAAGGTGGTGTGGAACTTCTGCAAAAAGGACATTGCCAACATGTTTTTAAAATGGATGCATCATATGCATCTGACCGTTGTCTCACGTATGGACAGGAGATAATACAGGTATGATTCTATGGTGTCCTACAGCACTATACGCAATAAAAGCATTTTACTTTAATAACAACATTTTGGGCATTTTTCCTGAGAAGCAAAATGTGATTGGCGAGATAGTACACATTGTAAATAATGGCATTAGTGCTTTTGATATCTTTTTTAATTGTTATACACCATTCATAAGATTTTAAGGAGATTTTGAAAAGTTCTCTATATAAATGTAAATCTTATTGATACTTTATAAAGTTTTTGAAAATTTAAATAAAAAAATGGAGGCCACCTTATGATGCTAAAAAATATTGGGGGATTACTACTTTGAAATCAGGGAAGAAAGTGACACATTTTCGTTCCGTCAGTATTATAAAACTGCTTCTGTGTTACATTGTGATGTTGCTGAAAAAGTGAGCATATTATGGGAGAATTCGTATGAAACCTTATCAAACACCCTTATGGTGAATTTCTCGATGAGAAAAAAAATTGGGGAAGTACACCAGCGTATGGTTTGTAACCTGCGATTGTGATCCAACCAAACCAAACGGCTCGCGGCAATGCATGTGTATCTATCTCTAAATGCGGACCTACCTGAATTATTACTTTGATTGGTTGATGATTTGTCACGTGTCTCATGTAATGTGTGCCCGGAGGTGATGATGATGCTTTCATCAGATTCTGAGGTCTTGTCTCCCCGCTCGACTGCTGGTGTTGTGGTCTCCTCATTTTCCATCGGTTTCCCTCCGCAACCACGCTGGATGATGACATCTTCCGCCTCTTCCTGCTCTGAATCTCGTTCTTCTATTTTCCCAATGACCATTTCATTGTGGTCCCCTATCTGGAGGTGCATGTCTCCATGTACATGGGTGGGTCCTAGAATACAGAATTGCATGCAATTAATTTTCCATTCTCTTTCATTCTCGTTTGTTTGTTTGTTTGTCAGTGTGCAATGGCCATTGTGGTGAAGATTGAAAGATGAAATTAAATGATATCTTCAAAAATTTATCGGAAAATGTTATACGGTCACCCCCACCCCTCTTCAAAACCGGCTAAAATGACATCAGCTCAAGTATGCAAAGGCCGTTAATGATAAATCATCATATCGAATAGTTAAAATTGTCTTATTTTTATTATGGTTGGTCAGCATTGGTTTTGGATCAGTTTCTTTTATTCTTGCATATGGATACTTGCTAACTGATCAACCCTTCCTTAAACCTCTATGTAAGACTTAATTAATATCGTGGTGATTGACTGTGTTGATAAAAAAATATTGATATGTTGATGTGGAAATTTAAATGGTTATTCAGTAATGAAAGATACAATGAATCTGCCAATTTTATTCTTGGAATAAAATAAATAATAGCTACCGTTACAGTTATCTAAATTTGGACCAATCAATCTTGGGATATGGGTAATCAAAAATGAAAAAAAAAATGAATTTCAAAATGGACTGAAAATATATAATAGAAGATTGTACCTTCAATCTACCCACTTTAAAATCAGAATTAGTTTGATTGCAGATAGAAAGTGAATCAAAATCCTGAGGAACAAAGTACAAGCAGGTCTTAATTGTCGAATATTGGAAAATTTGCACATAGCTAAATGCCTGTACCACAGTAACTTTCACTTCTCTACCCTGATCTATAACAGTCGCTGTATAGTGTATGAGTTGAGATGCATGAACACTCTCTATTGACAATAAGTAGTTATTATCAGAGTTGGATACTTGAACAATATTTACAGGCAAATTTTGCAGACAGGAATATCAAGATTTCATGCTTTGAACAAAAGATGACAGTTGACGTTTCTTTGAGGTAGTATGCGCCTCGAAAGTGAAAGACTTAAACTTTTGCTAGAACTTTCCTTGTTGAATCCTTCAACTATTCTCTTTCAAAATCAAGAATAAAAATCGGAGGTCACCGCGCAAATTTTGGCACTAGAGAAACAAATAACCCAAGATCTATTTGAAATTCAAAATGGCCGCCATCCCTGTTCTAATATGGAGAAAATAAAAATTTTCGAATTCGAAAAACTAAGCCGGTGAAAAGTTTTCTTACACCAAGAGCTTTAAAATGAAGCCCCACAAGTGGTATATCAGAAGAGAATTGTAAAAGTTTTTGAGTCCGAATGTCTGTCCCCGAGGTGCGTTTTATAAGAGGGAGCACTCCGATCTGCTTTGAGTGCCAGTGTACACAGTCCATTGAGGGTCTAGTCTCATTACAGAGATTCTAAAGGCTATGATGTTTTATTGAATACTTACCAATCTTACACTGTGAGACAGTGTGCTGTATTTTCTGACTTTCATTTAGCAGGGCACCGGTGAGCTTCTCGATTATTGTATCAAACGGTAAGGTCATCCTCGCTGAGAATTTAAGTAGTTGATAAGAAATTTAAACGTATGTTTTGTCATTATTCTTGCAAATTACTCACTTAATACGGTGAATAAGGGTATTACAGCAGCATGCATTTGGTGTTCTCGGGGCTGTTTAAATTCTTTTATATTAAAAAATAGCAAAATTTGCAAAGGCCTATAAGCAAAGCCTAGGCTCTTTAACGAATAATCGAATGCGACAAAAGAAACTCTAAACTTGCTGTTACATGTAATTTACAAAAGTGATAATGTTCACGTCTGTTTTCTGTGTCTTTTTGTTTGAGCAAGTTCTTTATTGTACCATAGTAGACTCATAGAGGCTGGTTAGCAGAGACCATTGGTATATATGCTTGTATATGGTTGTTGAATTGGCAAAAGCTGGCAATCATGACTCACACATAATTTTACAAACTTACATATAATCTCAGACTCCATCTTTTTGTAGAAGTTCTGGAATGTTTTCTCTGACATCATAACGTCCATGCTCAACCTGTTGCTTCGCACAAAGTTCTTCAAGTCCTTCTCAACACTGCCCTTTCTGATCAAAGGTCTGTCTGAGTCTGGTTCAATGTCACTATCACTGCCACTGGTGTGAGTTTCACTGTGTGAATCAGAGTGCCCATCTGGTTCGGGAACTTTCAACGTGGTGGTTTGTTCTTCTTTTGAAGGACTGCTGGACTGTCTTGGTGGGACGTCTAGAGTTTGTTCATTTTGCAAATCCTTCCTTGAAAAATGTAGACTTGACTCTGATTCGAATTGTGAGTTGGCCTGAACCACTGGTTCGGATTTAATGAACTTTGTAAAGTTTTCTGTTTGTGTGGCGGCTTGGATCGTTGTTCTGTGCACGTGACATCTACAACAACAACCGTTCAGCGAGTCCAGTACAGGTGTATCTGTCTGCACGGCTGTGTCTCTAAAGGTCGGTGCCTGGGGTGCCATTAGATGCTGGCGATGGCCTTGTGAACCCGTCATACCTTCAAAGCGCTTGGTTAGATTTGAGATGTGGGTCCCCTTGTACTGTCGCTGCAGGTCAATTTCTGACATCGTGGTGATGACAGTAGGAGACGGCCAAGATCAGAGACGAATTTGGTAGTTGCAGAATATCCTTTTCAAATGGTTTTCTTGTTATTTTACTCCTATCATAAAACAAAAAATATATTCAAGTTACTGGCTACATATGTAACTCTACAACCAACAACACCCTTTACCAAATATCAAAGACACACGTTAAATTGTTTCGCAGTGGATGGACAGCTACATATACAGATATACAAACAGACACTGGATTTTCTATCTGCAAAGATGAAGTCTTTTTCTCACAGATTCAAATAAACTAAAATAAAATTAAGTTAGTGTGTGAGAATTAGAAATGAGATTTCATGTGAAATATATAGTCAAGTGGTTTTGTTCTATGTATTCCTTACAATGAATTTAATATACTTGCTTCGATGAGTTTCAGGATATTGGTTTTTCAATGGTTTTAAAAGATAGAGAAACCAGTATATCTATTAGGCGCTTAATATAAAATTCTTTGTTTGCCGTCCGCGTGCTGGTAGGTTTTCAGAGAAAATTAAGAACAAACAACACAATGTTACATTTATTACAAAGAAAAAATTGTTTTCCAAAAGAAACCGAATACAAAATTGCTTATGTTAATACACTTATGTTTTTTGTCTGTGCTCGGATTTTGCCTGGCTGGCGGCTGGTAGGTTTTGCAAAAATCCTAGGACGGAAAACAAAGAATTTTCTTTAAATGGCCTTACCATAAATTTTACTATGTCAATGATCTTGACAGGAGAAATAAATAAATTTCGATAAATTTCAACAAAAGGTGATTTCAGTGTTTTTAAGTGTAAAGTGAGTATTTAAAAGAATTTTAGGTATCCCCTCTTCCTCTCACCCAAACCCAAACTCCTCAGTTACTGTCTCCCCACCACAGGAAGCCCCCATAACTAAAGTTCAACATATGATTTAGTCCTTCCCACAGAAGTGTGCTATCTTTCAGGTTCATAAAGACATTTATTTCCTTTGGGCTTAAAAGAATAAAGTTCACAATGAACTTTGACTGGCGAGGTCGACGTATTTTCCCAAGTGCAGAGTTTTGCAAATTATTTCCTCGGGCCCGCCCACTGAACGAAAAAGTTTTGTTCTCCTTCTCGTCCACTGACATGCTCACATCCACGTCCAATGATAGAATTATCTGTTTTCCCCGCTACTAAACCAATTGCGAGCACGTTTTTTAAATGAACAGCTTTAGTGGCTGTCTCTATCATATGCTGTATCACTGTGTATTAGACGTTATAGCACGTCTTCGTTACCGATGCAGCTGTTTGCAAAAATGGCCATGTATTTACTTTTATGTGCTATCGTGAAAAGTACAATATGTTGGTGAATTTCGTAAACACACATTTTTATATTCATTTGAACTTTGGCACACCACCCTCAAACATATCACCCCAGCTTGCACCTTGCTATCAAGCCAGTGTCCAAAAAATGTAAATGGTTAACATGACACCCGATCTTGAATAATACAAACACGGCTGTACTGTGTATCGCATTATCCATCATGTTGGGTGAGTTCTGTCGACATCCGCGTTCAAAAAATCAAAACGAAATAAGACTAGGTATACCGACAAGACGACATGTTATAAATCAGTGTTAATACATGGGAATGATATCAATAAAACTGTATTTTTGGCCATTAGAGTTGGGTTGTCCGTTGGGTATAAATTTGGTCAGAAAATGATTGAATACAGAAATTGATTATTCAAGCATGTCATCGAAGCTACGCATCTCAGATTTTCAGATCCAACCCTTTTCAGAATTAGAGCGCGAAGCCACTGCAGTGAACTGCAATAAAACTGCTCACACTAATTAGTTTCAGCTGTAGCCAGCTGGCAAAGTCGACAACATTGTATGTCCCATGCAGACAGTTTGTCTGGGGAAGTTGAAATAAAAAAGATTTGTACATGGACCAGTGCATTGTAATGTTACATTGTATCTTAATCTTGAACACAGGGTGCCAATCGTAAACTCTCATTTACAACTCGAGCCTCAGACAGAGCTAGTTTTGCCTTTGTACAAGCAGACTTTTTGGTCTTTATCAAGTAGCCTTGTTCAACACCAAAGTGGCCACGGCTACAGCTGAAACTAATTAGTGTAAGCAGTTTTATTGCAGTTCACTGCAGTGGCTTCGCGCTCTAATTCTGAAAAGGGTTGTATTTACACATACACACAAACGCGCACCCGGTACGTGGAAACAAATCAATTTCATTCCATCGTTAACTCCGAGTCCAACTGTCAGGGTTGATATTTCGGAAGTTAACAACTTCAATCAGCATTAACAAGAGATTCTGAAACCGAACAGCCTCGGTTTATTGCACAAATTTATTTATAAATATATCTAATCATAAACTCCATATTAACACCACTGGCATACCTTAGCACCGGCAAAGAGCTCTAGCTCCGCTAAAGGCAAAGTACCTGGCTCCGCTACCAAAACATACACAGCTCCTCCAATCAGAGCGCTTCCAATTAACTAGAAAGAAAACACAAAGTAAGACTAGAAAGCATTTGCAAGCAAAAGCGAAGTTCCAGAGACCAGAGCAGCGGAAGAAACAAGAGAATGTGTGACAAAGATAGGTGCAGAATGAAAGAGTGCTTTTAATATTCAAGCACGTACCTATAGGGCTGCTAGCAGTAAACACAATGATATACAACTAAAAGCAAGGCAGTCCACAGATTACAAATGCCTACATGTACGGTAAAAACGAAACAGATACATACGGGGGCACCCAACGAAACCTGGGAAGAATCAGAAAGTAAGGTAAAGTCATTTATTTCCGAGACATTGGATCTGGATGGGAGTAATTTCGATTTTGAGAGGGTTCACAGACTGACCAATGCTAAGTCCCGTCCTCAGCCAATTATTGCAAAGTTTTCGCGGTTCAAACAAAGAGAGCAAGTTTTACAAACTTCAAGGAGGCGGTTGAAGAATACCCCGTTCGGTGTTTCCGAGGACTTTTCACCAATGACACGTGAGGCTAGAAGAAAGTTGGCTCCGTTTTTAAAGAAAGCCAGAGATGAAGGGAAACGTGCCTTCCTCAATTACGACAAGTTGAAGATCGACGGATCACTGTATGTTTATGACGAAGCCTCTAAAGACATTTGTGCCGTGATGGCTAATAATCATAGATAGGGGTTAGGCCAAAGCCGTAATAATAGCAACGGGACTAACACTAACAGCCCATCTAAAAGTAGTAATGGAACTGCAGGTCAATTTATTGATGTTGGTATTTCATTTATTTGTTGGAATATTAATGGTTTAAGCAGTAAGTTTTTGGACCAGGAATTTATTTCTTATTTAACCAATTTTCATGTAATTTGTTTGACAGAAACATGGGCCCGTAATTCTACCCAGTTTAATTTGGCCGACTATGTATCTGTAAACGTGGCTAGACAAAAACGCACCCAACTTGGAAGGTATTCAGGTGGAGTGTCATGCTTTGTGAAGAAATCGATATGTAAAGATGTTGAACAGCTGCCCAGTGCAGCTGAAGATTTTCTTTGGGTGAAAATTTCTCTGAAAGAAGATTACATAATCAATTCCCTTCTAGTTTGTGTTACTTATTTCTCACCAGAAAGGTCATCCCAATATGCCAACGATGAAATGTTCAAGGTACTTGAAAACGATTTGGCCAACTACACAGCTATGAATGATGAAGGCCTGGTTGTTATATGTGGTGATTTTAATGCCCGTACTGGTAATCTCACCGATACAATTGAGAGTAATAACATATTTTTACCGATTGATGACAGTTACGTCAATCCTGTTTTACCACCACGTGAGTCACATGACACAGTTGTTAACGATTATGGTAGACATTTACTCGACTTGTGTAAAAGTACAGAGTTAATAATTGTTAATGGTAGATATTTTAAAAACAAAGGCAGTGGTGATTACACTTATGTAACAGAAAATGGTGGCAGTGTTGTGGATTATCTGTTATTGCCCTACAGTTATTTGCAATTACTATCAGTTATGTATATTGACACTACACCAGAGTCAGATCACCAGCCTCTGCTTTCTAGTTTCAATTACTTGCATGTAATGTTAGTGCACAATACCAAGCTAATGTTACCAATATTGGTATTAACTATGTGTTTAGCTGTAAATGGAAGGGAAACCTCACCGAAAATGTGAGAAACTTTTGGAGAAATGGTCTTACGAACTTTGGTTTGTCTGAATTGTGTGAATTAATAGATGGCGGGCATATAAATGATGCCATTGATTGCTTAAATAATTTGATTTATAAGTCACTTGAATGTATGGTTAAAGGTCAAGTAAAAAATCGCTTTGTCAAAGTAAATGAATGGTGGGATGAGGAATGTAGTAGATTGAAGTCTGATGTTAAAAAGGCACTTAAACTTCATAAAAGTATGCCTCATGCTTCTTCTTTTGGTGATTTTAAATCTCTTCAACGTAAATATCGCAACCTTCTGAAGGATAAGAAGAAAATGTGGGATATGTCTAAACAGAGGGATTTTGTTGAAGCAGCTCAGGATGTCAATTCAAAACGTTTTTGGTCTATGTTGAGGCCTTTCACTCCTGGAGCCTCAGATACAATATCTCCTAAAGAGTGGGTCGACTACTTCTCTACTTTGTTCAATACCCCAGGTAATTCAGATGATGAGTTTCGGGATTTTTACCAGGAAGTTGAAGATTGTGTAAATGATTCTTTTTCTTTCCATGAGTCTGTAAGTAGTGGATTAGAAAGTATTGATGTAGATAGTAATATTCTTGACAGTGAAATTACTCTTGAGGAAATTGACTCGTCAATCAAGAAGTTAAAAACCGGTAAAGCTGCTGGTGTCGATGGTATACCTGTGGATTTTTTTAAGTGTACTGGCGAAGAATTTAGAATTATACTACTGAAACTGTGTAATAAAATTCTCAACTCGGGTAACTTTCCAATCGAATGGGCCAAAGGCATGATTGTTCCTCTTCACAAAAAAGGTTCGCGTGATTCTGCGAACAATTATAGAGGTATAACGCTTCTACCCATTATTACTAAGGTCTTCTGTAATATTATGTATATGCGTATTTTAAAATTTGTTGAAAATAATTGCCCTCTTTCAGAAGCACAAGCCGGTTTTCGAAAGAATCATAGTACTATTGACAACATTTTTATACTTGACACCACAGTCTGGAAGTACCTTTCAAAACACAAAACTAGGTTATACTGTGCATTTATAGATTACGAAAAAGCTTTTGATAGAATTGATCGTAGTGCAATGTTCTATAAACTGTTGAAGCTTGGTATGAAAGGGAAAATGTTGAAAGTGTTAAAATCTATGTATGATAATGTCAAATCTTGTATCAGAACACCTCAAGGAATAAGTGATTTTTTTAAGTGTACATTTGGAGTCCAGCAAGGCTCTATACTTTCTCCTCTTCTGTTTAATCTTTTTATTGATGACATTGGAGAAACCCTGAATAGTGGTCTCTATAGTGGAGTGTATGTTGGAATGTTAAAGCTATTGTATTTATTATTTGCTGACGATTTAATTATTTTTTCCAGTAATGTAATTGGTTTGCAACGACAACTAGATAAACTTAGCAATTACTGTAAGAAATGGAAGTTAAAAATTAATGCAAGCAAGACAAAAATTATGGTTTTTAGAAATGGAGGGAGGTTGAAAAATTATGAAAAATGGTATTTGGAAGGAATTCAGGTGGAAGTAGTTTCTTATTTTAACTACCTTGGTTTAATGATTTCCTGCTCAGGTATATGGACAAGTGCCCAAGAAAACTTGGCCATACAGGGTAAAAAAGCAGTGTATAATATTAAAAAAAAGTTGCATAAATTTAAGGATCTGGATATTAAGATTGTTTTAAGAATATTTGACTGTAAAGTATTACCAATTCTCATGTATGGATGTGAAGTGTGGGGATTTCATAAAGGTTTTGCTATTGAAAAAGTTCATAATTTATTCTGTAAGTATGTCCTTAAGGTTAGTACAAGAACATGTAACTCTGCTGTTTTGGGAGAACTTGGTCGATTGCCATTACAATCAGTGAGATTGCCTCGTATTATTAAATACTGGCTGAAATTGTTACGTAGTGACAATGATACATATCTTAAACAATGTTATAATTATCAATTTGATATGGCAGAAAAGGGGTACTGTTGCTGGGCTAAAAATGTTAAAGACCTTTTATTCAGCTTTGGTTTTGGTATTGTTTGGGTAATGCAAACCGTAGGCAATGAGGTTACTTTTCTTTCTGAATTCAAACAAAGAAAGAAACTCTGATATTGGTTCCCAGCAATGGAAAATAAATCTTGATACTGTCTCCAAGTTGGATACTTATCGATTGTATAAAAATAACCTTGTTTTCGAGAAATATTTAAGTGTTGTGAATATTGATAGATTTAGAAGAGCACTTTGTAAACTTAGAGTTTCAAACCATAATCTTTGCATTGAAAGTGGTCGATTTGAGAATATACCAAGGGAAGACAGGCTATGCCAATTATGTGATATGCATCAGATTGAAAATGAGTTTCACTTCTGTTTGGTGTGTCCTGTGTACACTGATTTGAGAAAACGTTTTCTTTCACCATATTATTATGAAATACCATCTCTTAGGAAATTTATAAATCTGATGAATTCTCCGTGTCATCGTACAATTTTGAAACTATCAAAGTATATTTTTTACAGTTTCAGACGAAGAGAGAATTTACTGTAAATATACCTATCAAGAAATATGTTGTTTTGTTGTCAAACAAGACTATGTGTAAGCCCCTAGTTTGTCTCTGTTTATTTTTCCTGTATTGTAAAAAGGCCGGTGGCCTATATTACCGAATAAACTAATATATATACAACGCACGGAAATGTATATCAGACGACATTCTCGCGAGCCAGAGCAATAATTTTCGCTCCGCTGATCTACGCAAAAGTCAATCGCTTGACGGGTAGCGCTGAGTTGTTGCCGTAAAGAGGTGCGTGGTTTACGACGATGATCAGACGAGAGATAAACATCGGACCTAGGCCGTTGAAATTGAAAACCGAGGCCACATGCATTTTCATTTGATTAAAAGCACAGACTAAAACAATTTTCATTGCAATGTCGCTGTTTTCACGAGATACTGACCGTTTGATCTTGGAAAGTTGAGCTGCTTTAACGTGCAGCCAACGCATGCCGGCGCCGGTGCGGTGACGGCTGTGTGTTACCGGCCTGTGTGTTAACGGCCTCGCAGACTGAGTGATATAGGAAAAACTGGGGAAAAACCGCTGGTGGCTCCTCAGAAATACGGCGGGCAGTTTCTCCGCCAAAACAGCCGATTTTGAATCCAAATTTTGCATTGACCTTCGTTTTCGAGCACACCCACCTCGCCTAGGTACACGATGTACCCAGCCGCGCTTGTAAATTTAGGGAAAGCTATAATTTTCTCTCTCTATGCGACCGAAGCCATCTTATGTGCCGCCATTGTTACATTCGGGCGAAACAGTATAGCGCCACGTACGGCGAGTATTTAGAGAAAAATAAAATCAAAAAGCAACAAAAAACAAAGCGAAAAAAGCTAGAATTATTAATAGCTGAACGCAATATGATAGTCGAGCAATGCAGAATAAAAAATAAATAAATAAACACACAAGAAATGCCCGTAAAACCCGTCTGAGTTGAGCGATGACGTCATAAGCGTGTCGCAATGCATTCTGGGTAATTAGGGTAATTATGGTAAAATTTGTGTAGAGCATGTTCTATGATAGTAATACCGGAAATAGAGAAAGAAAGAAAGAAAGAAAGCAAGAAAGAAAAGAAAGAAAGAAAGAAAGAAAGAAGGAAAGTGAGCAAAAACTAACAGTTCCAGAGCTGGTCTCTGGCCCTAATTAAGGTAAAGGGCGACGAATTCGAACGCGCACACGCTTTAGAACGTTTCTGCGCAGATTTAACTCCAGCCCGCCGCAAATGGGTTACTTTGTAGCGCATGTATTTAACATCACCTGTCATTGTTGAATTTGCGCTTTTACCTAATTTTTTGACCCAGTCTCTTAGAAATACATGTGACCTATAACCTTGTCATATTTTGACCCCCTAGGAAGCTGGTTTTTATTCAATATGAGCGAAAAATTAACATTTCTCTCCCATTTACATGGCGCAAATTACCCATTCACCTGGAGATATTGTAAAAAGTAGCGTAGTGACACCCTTTTATTAAAAGTGTAAACTAAATGGTATAATGTCAGGATTTTATTCGCCAAGTTTGGTCAAAATGACACCATTCAAACCGACAGGAAGAAAGTTCGAAAATTATGTAGTGATATAATTTCGATATCGTCATTTTGTAATCGATACTTTTGTTAAAATTTCTTTACAAACATCATGAAAACTATACATTCGATAGATATGGATCTTAAGTCTTGGTATTTATTAAAATTAACTCATTTGCTAAGCGTTTAATAATTGCTTTCTTTAGTTTAAGTGAATTATATCATTTTAATTATTTCTAACGACGCCATTTTAACGTCCGTTTCCATGGAAACGAGCATGGTGACCCCCATGTTTTATTTCATTTTTGCACTTGCACAACTTCAAAAAATATCTGTGCAAAGTTTCAAGAAAATGACACCACAACCTAATTTTGACGTAATTCGTAGTACTTCACCTTAACTCAAAACATGTCAAACACCATAACGAATACTCTGTTGTGAATACAAATGGCAAAATGTTTCCGAATATTATACTTCCTTTCCGTCCTTCCTCACCATTTGACGACATTCTCTCTCTCTCTCTCTCTCTCTCTCTCTCTCTCTCTCTCTCTCTCTCTCTCTCTCTCTCTCTCTCTCTCTCTCTCTCTCTCTCTCTCTCTCTCTCTCTCACATAGATTGTGTGTGTGTGGGTGGGGGGACATATAGCAGTATACGAAAACACACTTTATTATAAATCTTTATTCAAAAACTCTTTATGTCTTTGGCTCTCTACGTTAACTTTCAATTCTCGTCCAACGACAAAATCTTTCATATACACAATATATCATACTCTAAA